>NW_027331943.1:4481986-4608996 GCF_048418815.1 Hemitrygon akajei | reverse complement strand
CTCCCAGGTCACACACATAGTGAAGCTCCCTCCACACCGTCCCAATACACACTCTCCGTGTCAGGCCCAGAGTGAAGTTCCCTCTGCATCTCCCCATCACGCACTCCCATTGTCAGACACTGACTGAAGCTTCTCCTGCATATTCCCATGACACACTCTGAGGATCAGTCACAGTTTTAATCTTCCTCCTCCCCATCTATTCACACAGTCCTGGTGTCAGAAATAGAGTGTACCTCTGTCCACATCATCCCATCATACATTTCCGTGTCAGACGCAGAGTGGTTCATAAAACACAGTCCAATCACACATTCCCAGGGTCAAACACAGAGTGGACCTCTCACAACGGCATACCATCACACACTTTCGGGGTTAGGCAAAGGATTAAGCTACCCCCAACCCTTCAGAACGCACACTCCCAGTGTCAGACATAGTGTTAAGCTCCCAAAACACTGTCCCAACAAATAGTCCTGGAGTCAAGCACTGAGTGAAGATCCCTCCGCATCGTCCCATCATACACTCTGGGGCTCAGATACAGAGAGAATTCCCTCTACCCTGTCCCATCGCACACTCCCAGAGTCAGACTTTGAGAAAATCTCCCTCCAGACAGACCCATCATAAAATTCCTGTGTCAGACACAGAGAGTGGCAGCCTCCATGACATAGGAAGGGAAAGCAAAGAGGTCCTGAAAAGAAAATTTTTAAATCCAAGTCGAAAGCTGAGAAGCAGGACCTCCCAGTTGGTAATTTCTGGATTGGTGTCTATGCCACGGACTTGTGCAGAACTCTGTGAATGTTAATTTGCATGTGGAGTCAGTGGCGAGGAAGGTTCTAGAATGCAAGAGCAGGGATGCAATGTTGAGGCTTCACAAGGCACCTGAGAGGTCTCACCTTGAGGATTGTGTACAGTGTTGGGCTCCTCATCTTAGTAGAGATAAGCTTGTGTTGGAGAAGTTCAAGAGGAGGTTCATTAGGATAATTCCAGGAATGAAAGGTTTATCATACCAGGAACTTTTGATGGCTCTGGGTCTGCACTCGCTGGAATTTAGAACGAAGAGGAGGATCTCGTTGAAACCATTCGAATGGTGAAAGGCTGAGGCAGAGTAGATGTGGAAAGGATGTTCTCCATGTTGGAAGAGTCAAGGACAAGACGACACACCCTCAAGTTAGAGAGGCGTCCCTTCAAAACAGAGATGCAAAACCAAAGGGCGGTGAATTTGTGGAATTGCATATGTAACCCCCTGGGTCGCCTCAGGCTCGCTCAGCTCGTTCTCGTCTAGGGGGAGCAGCCTTCGGCCCCGCCAAACTGGGTAATCAGCTTGTGTGGATGCTGTGTGATGTCCCCGCCTCGCCATAAACAGACAGTACACCATATGCGATTAAATGAGTACAATTTATAAAGGTTACTATAACTAAGTGATTAATAACGATACAGTATATATGAAGGAAAAACAATAAAGAAAAGGCGCCAAACTTATCAAAGTCCAAACCACTTCGTGCACAACCGTTGGAACTCAATTACTGAAGTCTTCTGGCCACCATTCGATCCCCTCCGAACTCCTCGACTCGCAGCTCAGGACCACCCGAAGTGGTCAACCAAACACATCTATCGTCGTCTCCTCTCCTCAGGGTACCTCCTGACCTCGGACCCCCCCCCCCCCCCCCTTGGGGTCCGTTCCTCGCCCAGTTTACAGCATCGCGTCCTCTCTCTCTCACCCCCTCGCGCCGATCTGCCCAAAAGCCTGCCAACAATAGCTTACAGACTCAGAAGAAAAAACATTAATCCCAATTGGTTTACAAAGGAATACTATTCTCGTTATCAGTAAATTTTAACCCAAACAAGCTTCTAGCACTCTCTCGCAACAAAGAAGTATTCCTACTTTTAACAAAACAAAGAAGCCATTTTGATTACATACACAGTAACAAAGAAAAAGAAGAAATCCCCTTTACACTTATACTGCTGTGGAGGCCAGATCGTTGGGTGTTTTTAAGGCAAGGATTTATTGGTTCTTAATTGGAGATGGCATCAAAGGTTACAGGGAGAAGGCCGCGCAATGGGGTTGAGGAGGAGGAAAAAATGATGTGCGACGATTGCAAGGCTGATCCTTCTCGATGGGCCAAATGGCCTAATTCTGCTACTATGTCTTAAATTCTTATGGTCCGTGGAAACGGAGAGAAGGTTAGACTGATCCATGGAGCAATCGCTGGTGGTGGGGGATCCCCGACACTGCTGGGGTTGGCTGTACTGTTGAGCTCGAGGATTCTCTGGTCCTGATGTCAAACAGGTGAAAGCGCGGTAATGCGACGTTGGGCTGTGAGGGGGAGCTCCTCGATGGAGAGTGGGGAGTCGTTGTATGGTCTCAATTTCCCTCGGTAGATTTCTTTAACGATTTATGGAATAACCCAAACCCAAACCACATGCAAAATATAATACAATTTATATTTTACTGTGATTCACTCTGTTCCAGCAGCCTCTCTTCACAAACGGAGAGCATATTCTGATTGCACAGCCCCCTGTTAGTACCCGAAGTAATTCCTCTGTCCCGTCATATCTTCACAGACCGTCGGTCCCCAAATTAATTCTATTGCCTCGTGTTCTCCCTACAGCCCCATATCAGTTCCCAAACTAATCCCACTACCCTGCTCATTTCCCCAGTCCGTGTCAGACCTTAAACTAATCACACTGTCGCAGTCTCTCGCAACAGCCAGGGTCGGTGCCCGAGCTAATCACACTGTCTTACTCTGTCCCCACAGCCCGTGTCAGTCCCCGAACTAATCACACTGTCCCACTCTCTCCCCACAGTCCTGTGTCAGTCAGAAATAGAAATATAGTCAGCAGCAACTCTCTGAATGAGCCATTCTAAAGATGCTATGCAGGATATGGTTCAGCTGCAACAGACCAGATGCCCCCGAGCCCACATCCCATTCTTCCGATGCTATGTGGGATATGGTCTGTTTGGAAGTGGAAAGCAGGAATTCAGAGTGTTGCGGGCTCAGTCTCTACACTCCGGCTGGAGGACAATTACGAAATGGAATGGCGGTGGATTGGTGATCTTCGACAAATTAGAGCGATGCGCGGTGAGCAGTCGATCGCTCCTGTAAACAACACCATTTCCATTATTAGAGGTGAAATAGCTGAAGGGATTGTTTGTAGCCGTGACAAAGTGGAGTCAAATGATACAAAACACAATTTATCATTTACTGACTTATGTTAAAACAGACCTACGTGTCGAAAATAGACTGGACCGTCATTTAAATAAGCTGCCACGTTGTTATAAGGTCGAAGTGTCTGCACTGATAGAGACTCGGACCTAGAAAAGCAGAGACCAGCATCACTTCAGAAAGCCTAGCGAGGTGAAATTATGAAACAGTGACGATATCGGCACCAACTTAATTCACAACAGAAGAAGAAAACATTGCGATCGAAGTATGGAAAATGTAAAACCATTTGATGCCTGAAACCTCCGTTCCGGAAACACGTTTCAGCCGACGGTAACATCTGTGCTCAGTAACAGTGCGGATACCGCAGCAGAGTAACGACGGCACCATACATAAAGTGAGCAGCTCCGGCATCTTACCGGGGACACCAACCGCTACAAGTGTGGGATAGAAAATGGCCGCGATGTAGTAAATCGTCGAATATCCCATATTCCGTCAAAAGCGGCGTTCAGTTGTACGGAACGTTTCAGCTGCTCAAATGGGCTGGTGATCGGTTTAGCAGACTTTTATTGAGGTGAGAGCAATTCCGCTGGGGCAATTAGCGTGGGATTCACGTCAGGGCCATTAGTGACAACCAACTGCAGAAACACTTACGTTAATCTATTTTTACTCGCTGTTCCCGTGTAATGAATTTCTCTCCTCAAGGGATATTGCAATCTATTTACTGTAAAACAAAATATGATGTGAATTTTCCATGAAACCTGAATTCAGCTATTTAAATAGAATATTTTTATATCATTGTTGCTTTAAAACAGGCATTCATCTTGGAATCGATTTATTTTGTAACGTTTGTCGGAGCACATTCGCTTCTGAAATTGAGGGAAGGAGATCGTTCTGGCGGGTGAAATGGAGAACACTTCTTTATTAAAGGGAAACATTCGTTCATTCTTTTCTTTTGTTTGTTCCAGTCATTCCGGGCGGTGCGAGTGATGGAATAAACAATGACAGCTGGCATGTATTAGAATAACTCTGCACTTATATTCCTCCACAAACAATTTAAAAGATCCATAGCGATAGTCCAGAGACCTGTGATCAAAAAGGGAGCGTGTCTTCGGGAAATCAGCGAGGGCTGTGGATAGTCTGAAGAACAATGTTTTCCAGCGCACACATGGGCCGCTTGGCAGGAACCTGACCTCTGTCAGTGAATGACCTGCAACCCCACACCCGTGACGTGAGATGCAGTCTATTTAACTTTAAAGTTACTCTCAAATCTGACACAATTCTACCACCATTTCTCCATCCATTCTCAGTTTGAACAAATATAGTAAGCAAAATCTATGCACAATCCGCAGGTTCTCAGTCTGTTGCATTATTTGCCACGAAGTTGGGTTATTTTTCTCCTGATTTACTTTCAGATATATTGCCTTTCGAGCGTCACTATAGGTCTGTGTAGAACACCGGAAGTGTTCAAGCTCACCTGTCAATCACACTTCCTTCTGCTCCTGCAGTGCACCGCTCCGTGCCGATTGTGGTTCTCGTACCGATGAGCGGACCTCGGCTTATTGGAGAAAGTCTCATCACTCTTGTTTCCATTGTGGAACTCGTACTAATGTGCGACCCTCTGTTGACTCGAGAAAGGATCACCTCTGCCTTCAAATCCATCCTTCCAAAGTGAATCACTTCGTACCTTTCCGGTTTGAACTCCGTCTGTAACTGCTCAACACTGCTCTGCGTCCTGTCACTGTCCTGTTGGTAATCTGTGACACACTTCTATACTCTCCGTAACTGCACCAACCTTCAAATCTCTGAAAATACAATAAACCACCCGTCCCCCTCCTCATACAAATCATTCAAAAAAGCACAACAATCCGGAGGTTTCAGAACAGATCTCTGCAGCACTCCACCGTTCATGGACATCCGGGGAGAATTTTTTCCATCCACAACTATCCTTTGCTTTCTGCAAGTTAACACACGGTCCTTCGACGGAGCATATCCTGAAACTGCTTTTCCTGCCGATTTTTCTGGGTTCTCACTGGGCACAAATCAAACAATTCTTGTAATAATGTACATCTCCGCTCAGATTTGGACACCAACACAGATTCTTCAACTGTTCCAGAGATCTATCTGATCCTTGATGCCCACAAATGTCACGGTGTCATGCATCATCTGGTTTCTTTCACAATTCCGCTCCTCAAATTTACCACTCTCAAGTGTAATCCAAATCCATGCCTGTATCCATCGATATTTCCCATAAATATCAGAATCCTCTCCTGTTTGTACCTTTTCTAACTCCTGATCCTGTTGCTGTGTCATGACTAAGTCTATGTGTGTACAGTTTGCTGTTTTTTCTGTCATTCCTACCTCTATATCTGGATTCCATTTCACCACCCAACTTGATTCTAGTTTGGCTAACTCACCAGCACTCCTGCTCCCTTCCACGGATGGCTTTAAGTGATCCTCCATCTTTTTAATCCACCAGTGGTTTCTCTTGCCTTCTCAAATATTTACTTCAACAAGGGAGCCGATGACAAAGGTTTGCCTTCTATTGGGATACAACGTCTAGATTCCCATAACGGTAAATATTCAGTCAAAGCAGATGAGCATCTAGTGAATGAAGGGAGACGGGTCATGTACAGTCATCAGAGTTTAGTCTCATTCGGTATCGTGTTCAGTGCAGAAGTAGTGAGTCACAGGGCTTCTTCCTTTACTCTACTGTTCCATGAACTCAGCATGCCCAGGTGATGTGTTCACATTATAATGTCAATCCATTCACCATCTGCTGTCCATTCACCCCCATTCAACTTGGTCTTCTGCACTGACGGGTGTAATATAGGACACGATGTCTTGCAACACCGGAACAAGCTCTCCCGCCAGCCATGTCCCTGACGAGCGGGACGTTCCTGGCTGTGCAGTGACGTAGCACTGACAGCAATTTCTCAGAGTTCATCAGTCAACCGCCTGCTGCAATGTGGAACTTTAGATGATTCCAAATGTCAAACCTGAGCTTCCCCCGCAATCCGACTCACAAACTCTCTCAGTGCTGTACAGAATAACGTAGTTACAATTTTCTCAATCAAAAATTCATGGCATATTGCTGACGAGTCCGAAACTGTCATAAGAAAATCGAAATGATTCTTATATTATTTATGAGTGGGAATCAGCAAACGTAAGAGTGCAGAGATACACGGTGAAGGAGCAATTTAGAATTGCTGAGGGGAATGTATTCATATAAATGATGTTGCTACATGAAACAGGCTGTCTTGGTGTGGTTTATTTCGATCGATTTATGAAATTAATTACTCACTTATTTATTTAAATTAATTAATATATTTATTTTGTTTATTTTCATTCAACCTTTCAGAAGTTGTGTTGCCAAAACATAAGAGGTTTACGGATCAAATGCTGCTCAGTTGGCGCTGTGCGCTTTAGCAACGTATAGCATGCAGAATGGTCTGTTTGTCATATGGCCCTATGGCGCTGACTGTGTTGCCCAGTACAACCGTCATTATTCATCAGTGCACTGTCTCTCTCACAATTTTAACATCATCCAATTGTAGAAGGCTCTTGTTCTAAGAATAGCTCAGTGAATACAGATTCTATTTTAAGAGGATTCACTGGATTGGTGGAACAGCGGGAAAGGAGGAGAAAAAAAACCCAGCGGCTCACACTGAGTCAGATATTCACAGGTACGGGACTGAGACAACAGCAGTAACGCTGGAGCAGACAGATACAGAACGAACCCCACACTTACACGATAGTAGAGAGTGTCAGATACAGAATGAAATCCACACTCACACACTGTAGCAGAGACTGACAGATACAGAACGAAGTGCTAACGAAATGTTCAGAAAAACAGGAAATGATAATGAACAAGAAGATTTTAATGCTCCCAGGATGGAGATTAGGATCGAATTCACGAGAGCCTGAGGTGCGATGACAAGGCCTTTCCGAGCAGTATTAATGAAAACCTCAAGGCTGTCTAAAAGTATGTGAAGAACAAGATGATAAGACGTGAGGGAATAGTACCAATCAATGGTGAGCGTGGAAAAGGGTGTAGGGAGCCGGAGGAGATAGTAATACTTAATGAATACTTTGCTTCAGTATTCACTACGGAAAAAAAAGGATCTTGGCGATTGTAGATATGACTTGCAGTGGACTGAAAAGATTAAGTGTGCAGATGTTAAGGAAAAGGATGTGCTTGTTACAACGAATGACGCGAACCCAAATGCAGGAGACAGGCACGGAGAATTGGTTCGGATGCAGACGTGAACGGAAAACAGGAGGGAGAGCAGGTAGGCAGGAGACGTCGGACAGGCTTTATCAAGAGTCGGAGCGTCGAAAAAGAAAGGGCGGATAAAACTCTTCTTAGTACGGAGAGGCAGAGTTACACTGAAGTAAAACATTGGAAGACTTATTTTGATGCGAAGAGGCTGTGTTTCACGGGTAAACCTCTGAACTGGAATTCAACTTGGAAAACTGAACTTGACAAGAAGAAATGGAGTTTCACAGGTAATTCTCGATACTGGAGAAAAAACTTAGAAGATACGGTTCTAAGCGGTCGGGAAACGTTAATTACCACACAGGCAAAACCAACGATCAGGCAACTAGTGGGTGCAAATCCGCGGTTCTTATGCTGCAGGTCCTGATGAAAAATAGGTATGCCGTTATCAAAGGGATGTAGCAGCAAATGGGAAATTAGCAGTCGGAATCGTGGCGCAATCAAAGGAAAATAAAAGAAAATACGGAATTGACGATCAGGACCATGATAGTACACCCCCCCCCCCCCCCCCCCCCAACGGAAGCTTCCAGGCGAACCATCAGGCTTGTCCGGATTGTCTCGATGTAATCACGGATGAGGGAAGGATCCAGGATGAAGGAACGGGGAATCCAGGAGCGTTCCTCCGGGCCGGATCCCTCACAATCGACCAGGTACTGCCTCGCCGGCGCACATCCAGTATTCACAAGACGGTGTACGCTGGGTGGTCGTCAATGATACGGGTGGGTGGAAGGGGTTTGGCAGAAGGGCACAATTAGCTAAGAGATAGCGGTTTCAATTGGGAGACGTGGAACGTGGGAGAATGTGCCTGGATCTGAGCAGTTTGTTTCTGACTGCCGAGTGGTTGATTATACATTCAATTTCGAATGGTCCCATGTAGCGAGGGGCGAGTTTCTTGGGTTCGTTCTTAAGGGGAATGTCTTTTGACGAGAGTAAAACCTTCTGCCCAGGCCGCTAATTAGGTGTAGAAATTCGATGGCGATCGGCAATCCTCCGGGTTGCTTTCGGCTGAGTGGAGCAGGGCCACGCATGCATCCTTCCAGACCTTGCCGCATTGGCGGAGATGGGCCTGAACTGAAGGCACATCGATGTCGTCTTCATGTGCAGGAAACAGAGGGGGTTGATAACGGACGGAGAATTCGAAGGGGGACATGCCGGTGGCCGTGCTGACCAGGGAGTTGTGGGCGTACTTTACCCAAGCTAGATGAGTGCTCTAGGGTGACGGGTTGCTGGCGGTTATTGCTGCTTACAAATCCTGGTTTGCTCGTTCTGTTTCACCTTTAGCCTGTGGGTGGAAGCCGGAAGACAGACTTACTGAGGCTCCAACGGCTTGACAAAAGGATATCCAGACTTGAGAGATGAATTGCGGACCCCACTCAGATATAATGTCCGAGGGAATTCCATGATAACGGAAGATGTGATGAACAAGGTGGTCGGGTGTTTCAAGGGCTGTAGGGAGTTTGGGAAGGGTTAGGAAGTGCACAGCTTTGGAGAAGCGGTCCATCACGGTGAGTGCGGCAGTGATCCCATGTGAAGTGGGTAGTCCCGTAATAACATTCAGCGCAACGTGAGACCAAGAGCGGCTCGGGAAAGGTAGGGGACGAAGCAATCCAGCAGGTTGTCGGTGTGAGGCTTTTACACGGGCACACACAGAACAGGCAGAGACGAAGGAACGAGGGTCAGCATCCATGGAGGGCCACCAGAAATGTCTCTTCAGAAAGGACAGAGTCCGATCGATCCCGGGATGGCAGGCGAAACGAGAAGTGTGCCCCCACTGGAGAACCTGAGACCGAACAGCGTCGGGCAGGAAGACACGACTGTCGGGTCTATTCCCTGGGTCAGGTTGAGTCCGCTGGGCCTCGCTGACTATGGATTCCATCTCCCAGGTGAGGGCAGCCACCACACCGGATGGTGGAAGGAAGGTCTTGGGGTTGGGAAGTCCTACTCGGAGAAGATTGACGAGAGAGAGCTTCGGGCTTCCCGTTCTTGGAGCAGGACGATAGGCGAGTGTGAATCTGAAACGGCCAAAAAATAATGCCCGATGTGCTTGGCTGGAGTTCAGGCGTTTAGCGCTTTGGATATATGCGAGGTTCCGGTGGTCCGTCCAGACGATGAATGGATGTTCAGTGTCTCAACTCCTCCAAAGCGAGTTTGACGGACGCTGACTCCCGGTTCCCTACGTTGTAGTTTGGTTCGGCGGGGTTTAGGCGGCTAGAGAAGGAGGCCCAGGAATGGAGCTTTTGGTCTGGTCTGGAGCGTTGGAAGAGGACCGCTCCCACCCCAGAGTCGGAGGCGTCGAGTTCCACAATGAATTGACTAGAAGGGTCAGGTTGGGCCAGTATGGGAGCGGAAGTGAAAGCATCTTTAGCTCCGAGAAGGCCGAGTCCGCTTCGGGGGTCCAGTTTAAAGGTGTCGCAGGAGAGGTGAATCAAGTAAGGGGCGCTGCCACCCGGCTGTAATCCCTGATGAAGCGACGGTAGAAATTTGCGAACCCCAGAAATCGCTGGAGTTGCTTAAGCGTCGTGGGGTTTGGCCACTCCGCCACCGCCCGGGTCTTTTCGGGATCCGCCCTCAATTCCCCGCTCTCAGTGATGTACTCCAGCAAACTGACGGAACGGGCATGGAACTTGCACCTCTCTGCCTTAACGAATAGCTTGTTCTCCAAAAGCCTCTGAAGAACCTGACGGACATGGTGCGTGTGTTCCTGGAGAGTACGGGAGAAGATTGAGATGTCGTCCAAATAAAAGAAAACGAAACGGTTAATAAATTTCGTAAGGACATAGTTTATCAGGGCTTGGAAGACAGCGGGAGCATTGATGAGGCGGAATGGAATAATCAGGTATTCAAAATGACCAAGCGGGGTGTTACCAGCTGTTTTCCCACTCATCTCCCTCCTTTATCCTGACCAGGTGATAGGCACTCCGCAGGTCCAACTTAGAGAAAATTGTGGCTCCGTGAAGGGGCTCGAAGGCAGAGGTGATAAGGGGCAGTGGAGACTTATTCTTTATGGTGATGTTGTTCAGGCCACGGTAGACAATGCAGGGGCTCAGGGAGCTGTCCTTCTTCCGCACGAAGAAGAATCCTGCCCCCTACAGGGGAAGATGAGGGTCGGATAATGCCCGCCGCGAAAGAGTCATTTAGGTAAGCCATTACTTCCCTTTCTGGTCGGGCAGGTTATACAGCCGACAGATGGGTAGAGGGACCCGGGGAGAAGGACCCACTTGTAAATTGTCCAGAATGTCCCATTACTAACATGACTCAGTGTGTTTCATCATACTACTTTGCGGCGTTCGTAACAGGAGCCACCGGATGTGATCACAGAAACGGAGAGAAAGGGTGAAGACCGCGAAGACCAGTTTAGGAAAGCGAGATCGAGGATACGGTGTGGGAAGGAGAGTGGTTAAGCAGGCGTGGTGAGAGAGGTCAGCGAGACGACACGGGTTGCTTGTTTCTGAAGGACTTTAGAATGGAAGCGCTGTAATCCCAGAATTCCCTGCAGGACGGAAAGTCCTCTAATCGCTCAGTGCATTTATGGACAGTATTCTCTGACTCACACTTTCCGACCTAATCCCAGTCTCTCTCTCAACCCATAGTGTCTATTTCCCTCCCAAGTATTTTAATTTCGCGTCTCTCTGTATCCAGCAGTCTCCCCAACCCACCTTCCCCCCCGGCCAATTTCTCTCCCTACCCGCTTTCACTCATATCTTACGCCCCCCACCGCTGTCTTGGGCTCTCCCCTTCCGAGTTCTCTTCCAATCTTCCTCCTCACACTGATCTTTCCACATCACAAATATCTGCTCTCACTCCATATCTCTCGACTTCCCCGGTCACCCTCCCCCGGTCTTTCTCTAAGCCCTCGGTCTCTCCCTCTACCCAGCCCCACTCGGTCTCGCTCAGTTTCTCTCGTCCTCTGCCGTTTCTCCTCTCCTAAAATCTCGGCTGCGTCTCTCCCCCTCCCGTCCTTCTCAGACTTTCGCCGCCGTCTCTTTACATTCCCCAGTTTTTTTTTTCTCCTCAGTGAGGAAGACTAACGGAGCATTAAGCGGGTTCTGGACCAACTTGAACAACGGGCTGAAAAACGGCGGGTCGGATTTAACACATACACAAGTGTTAGATGTTGCACTTTGTGAGGACCAGCTAGGTTTGATCTGACATAATGAGAAACAGGGCACTGAGGAGTCCGATAGAAGAAATGAATCTGGGAATGCAGGTCCATATTCAATGAAAGTTGTGGCGCAATTAGACAGCGGCGCAAAAAAAAAGCTTTTCTTACATTTCATAGACGAAAGTACTGAATACAGGAGTTGGGGTGTTCTGTCGATGCTGTTTAAAAAAATATTGAGGCCTAATTAGGAATATTATTGTGTTTTTGCTCAACTACAAACAGGGCAGGTATAAATACATTTGAACGAATACAGAACAAAGTTACCCGGCTATTGCCGGGACTGGATGTTTTGAATTAGAAGGAACGATTAGGTATGTTAGCACTTTATTCCCGAGCGGGTAGAGGACTGAGGGGAGATTATGATAGAGGTATACAACATTAAGACGCGTATAGAGAGTATAAATGCAAGCGGGCGATGTTGGGCGAGAATAGAACTAGAGATCATGGGTGAAGGGTGAAATGTGAAATGTTTAAGGAAAATAGGAGGGGAAGCTTCTTCACCCAGATGGACTCCAAAGTGTAGACAGTGCTGCCTACGCAAATGGTTATTGAGATTCCGATGTGAACGTTTCAGAGATGAGTGGATAGGTACTGGGATATAGATGGCCACGGTCCGGGTGAGGTCGATAGGAGTAGGCAGTTTAAATAATTCCTCACTGACTGGACGGGCTAGAGACCCTGTTTCTGTGCAGTGGTTCCCTATGACTGTCTGACTGGATATCTGGGTTAGAGCTTTAGTGTCTCACAGCACCGACCAATCTAGAAAGTCTTTGATACTGTCCGATCCCTCTGTCCTTACACACACTGAAGCATGGAGACTGAGTTAATGGATGGTTATAGCATGAGAAGATGGAAGCGCAGATGTGAGATGATGAAGGATGGAAGCTTTGAAAATTGTTTATTCTGTATTCTCCAAAAGCCTGCGATGGTTTTGAAGGAAGACAAGTGTCAGCCCGAATATTTGCTTTGCCTTCGCTGCGTTTTTAGTTTGTGTAGTTTTGTGTGTTTCATTTATTATTGATTTCAGAGGGAGACACGAATTCCACACCGGCCATGTGGATTCAGGGTTAAATGGATCGAAATATGAGCGTATCTGCACCCGATATGATAAAACCACGATTCAGAGGTAAATTAGCTTTAGGATAAATTGATGCGTACTTGAACTGGGAATTTGGAATTGGAATTTTGGAAGGCTAGTTATTAAAACCTACTGAACACTTTGAAATGCTGTTTTTAAGTTGTAGGGCTCCACTGGAAATGATTGCTTTGAAGTCATTGTAGCATCTGCCCTGTAATATGAAAACGACAGGTCAGATTAGATAACGTGGCGGTTCAGTCAATAGTTCAGCAATTTGCTTACATCGTCACCCCTAATTCCATTAACTTTCCAGCTGTTGCTGTGTGGTCAGATTAAATCGGTTATTTCCCTCAGCCCTGTTTCTCGGAACACTGTAACTGCAGAGTCCAAAATAGAGCTGTAACTTGTACCACAATTTCGACCCTCCGTGCGGGACATGGTTGTCCGCTGTCTTCCAGCAGGAATTCACCCTATCTACTACATGATCTACCTTCTGTTAGGAAGCCAAATCTGAATCAACGCAACCAGGTTTCCCTCGATACCATGCCTCTGACTTTCTGAGTGAGTCTACTATGGGGAGCTGATCAAACGTCTGACCAGAATTAATGCACCCACATCGACTGTCCTGGTTCATCTGTTGGTTTCATTTTCTTTTTTTTTAAATAATTCAATCTGGCTCATAAAGGACAACATGCCATGTTGTCTCTCCACAGCCAGACTACGTTTCTCCAAATATTCAGAATTTCCTTCTTCAATAATCCTCCGCAGTAGTTTACCCACTACTGATGTAAGGCTCCCTGGTCTGTAATTCCAAGAAGTATCCTTATTATCTTTCGTCAACAAATGAATAATATTTTCCACCCCCGACCCCCATGTCATCCAGTTCTACTTCCGTGGCCAGCGAAGAGTCAAAGATGCTTTCCAAAAGCTCAGGAATATCCTCTCTCGCTTTCCCAAATTACCTGGACTATATCCCTTCTGGCACTGGGGAATCATCCATCATAATGTTTTCGAAGTTTCCCCCGAATCGTCTTTCTGAGCGTCTGCCTTTTTACGCTGTGTTCACATTCATCAATGTATTCAGTGAGGAGCTTCACTGCCTTTTTGGACTCCCAATACAAGTTTTCATCTGATCTGCCCACACTCTCTCCAGTCTCCGCCTGTTCTTCACAGTGCAATTCGCCAAGAACTTCTCAAGTCCCCTTCTACCTCTTCTAATTCCATTGTTAAATTCTTTTCTTTCTACATTCTGACCCGCTATAACCTTACATGATTCTTTCTTCCTAATCTTTGTATCGTTCTTTCTTCCTTTTGAGGAGTTGTTCCAACTTTCTTATCACCCAGAGTTACTTTACGCTATCATCCTTTCCCTGCTTCACGGAGACAAGCCTATACAGAACTCTATGTCAGTGCTCCCTAAACAATCCTCTCACATTCTTTGCACATTTCCCTGAGTACATCATTTCCCAATTTACCTTCCCAAGTTCCTGCCAGGTAGCACCATAATTCGCTGATCCCGAATTAAATAGATCCCATGCTCCCTGGTCAAGGTAAATGGAGGGGAGTTGTGCCCTGTTGTTCTGTAATGCTGAGCGGCGGAAAGATCTGTCACCTGATCCGTTTCATTTTCTAATATTAGATCCGGTACGGACTATTCGCTAGTCTACCTGTCTTCTTATAGTGACATTAATCCTTCCTGGGCACAACTGAGAAGTTATGCTATACCGAAACATTTCACCTTGGTGAATTGCCAAATAATATTATGGAAGTTTCAGTTACCCATGCCAATAACATGGCAAATGTCCATGTCCCGCTTCCCGATCGGTTCCTCACTGTTCTCGTTGCTGTTTTTTCTTGTTAGAGGGGCGGCTGTATAGAATAATCCGAATGAGGTGATCACATATCTCTGTTTGTCTCACTGCTGCCCTCCGTATCTGCAGCTGCGATACTATCCCTGGTTTCCCATCTCATTCACTTTCCACTTTGTTACCCGAACCTGTCTATTTTGAAACATCTAATCCCCGGAAATTCCTGAAGCCATCCCTGCCCTTGTGACTGTCGAGTGTCTGTCATAGTTTGGAACAGATTTCAACCAATATAACAATCACGCCAGCAGCAGTGAGCGTTTGTATTGCTAACGACCTGAACTGTATGAAGTCAGCAATCTTCCGGCAATTCTGCAATTTCCGGATAACCAGGCACATGATTGTTTGAATTAATGACATATTGGCCAAGCCTGTTCATTGTAAAATGGCTTTATTTGAAAACTCCACTGAATTGTCAGTAGACACGGGCGTTACCTACACAGATGTCCATTTAATGTAAACACATACTTCATTCCATTCCTCAGCTCTTCTCTGAATTTCCTCTGTGTCAGTGTATAGATACAAGTATTGGTGCACATGCTGAGAATTTGCAGCATGAACCCAAATTGTTGTAGGATGTATTCCGGGGAACTCAAATATCTGTCCTCGTAAAAATGGTTTTGAACTTGCCATTTCAGAGAATAGGCTACAGAGGGCATCCAAAATAATATGAAATTAGCTGATATAGAAAACAACAAAATCATCGATTTTCTGCGATTTTCCACCTCAGCATCTTTCTGATTGTCGCTGCTGTGCCGAAGCCTTCTGCGGACTCTATTTGCCACAACGATATGTCTTACAGTTAACCCGTTAAACACCAGGATTAAGCCGATTGGTAGCAATGGTGTTAAAATACTGTTCAGTAATTGGTATCCTCTCCACACAGGTGAAGTAGCGTGTTCATATGTGACGGTGCACCGCCACGGCGTGTTGTCAATGATGACGTAAGGTTCAAGGGCAAAGTAAAACGGGACACATTTCCCGCAGCTCACTATAACCACGGTCACCATAATCACCGTTGCTGTTCTCTCGGTGCAGTATCGCTCCCGCAGCTTTCGGCAGCATATTGCGATGAAGCGATCGCAGGTAAAACTGACCGTGAACCAAACAGAACAGTCCGTCGTTACAGCCCGAAATACAAGTGTCAGAGCGCATACGGGAGTGATGAGCAGGGATCTGGAATAAATGTGGATATTGTTGGTCTGTTCCACTAAAGCGACAACGATAACCACCATCAGATCCGCTGTTGCCATTCCAACCAGGTAACGGGTGATGCATTTGGAGAGTCCGCATTTTCCCCGAGAAAGGATCACAATCGCCGTTAAGTTAACTACAAGAAATTTGGAAACAAAATAGAAATATGGTCAGCTCCCTGAATGCCCCCATTCTACCGATGCTATGCAGGGTATGGTCTGTTTGGAAGTGGAAAGCGGGAATCCAGTGTGTGCGGTCTCGGTCGCTGCACTCCGGCTGGAGGACAATGACGGATGTGAGTGTCAGTGGATTGGCGACATTTCCACAGTTTAGAGCGAGGCATCCGAGTTCTATGACTCACGTACCGGTGAGCAGTCGATCGCCACAACAAACAACACCATTTCCATTATTAGAGGTGAAAGAACAGACGGGATTATTTGTAACGGTGTCAAAGTGCCTTCAAGGAGATATAAAGCACGAGTTCTAATTTACTGACTTACAGAAGAACAGACCTAGTCTGGACCGTCATTTAAATAAGCTGCCAAGTTTTTATAAGGTCGAAGTGTCTACACTGACGGAGATTCGGGTTTGGAAAAGCAGAAACCAGCATCACTTCAGAAAGCCTAACGAGGTGCAACTATGAACCTTTGACAATATCGGCACCAACTTAATTGAGATAAGAAGAAAACACTGCGATCGAAATATAGAAAACGGAAATAAAACAATGAGATGCCTGAATCCTCCATTCCGGAAACACGTTTCAGCCGACGGTAACATCTGTGCTCAGTAACAGTGCGGATACCGCAGCAGAGTAACGACGGCACCATACATAAAGTAACCAGCTCCGGCATCTTACCGGGGACACCAACCGCTACAAGTGTGGGATAGAAAATGCTCGCGATGTAGTAAATCGCCGGATATCCCATATTCCGTCAGAAGCAGCGTTCAGTTGTGCGGAACGTTTCAGCTGCTCAGATGGACTGGGGGACGGTTTAGCAGACTTTTATTGAGGAGAGAGTAATTCCACTGAGGCAATTAGCGTGGTTGTCACGTCAGGGACATTAGTGACAACCAACTGCACAAACACTTACGTTAAACTATTTTTACTCACTGTGCCCGTGTCATTAATTTGACTCCTCAAGGGATATTGCAATCTATTTACTTTAAATAAAGTATGATGTGAATTTTCCATGTTATTTTCCATGATATCTGGCTTCAGCTATTTAAATAGGATATTTTTATATCTGTGTTGCTTTTAAAGTCGGCATGCATATTGAAGTCGATTTATTTTGTAACATTTGACGGAGCACATTCGCTTCTGAAATTGAGGGAAGGAGTTTGTTCTGGCGGGTGAAATGGAGAGCACTTCTTTATTAAAGGGGAATATTCGTTCATTCTTTTCTTTCGTTCATTCCAGTCATTCCGGGCGGTGCGAGTGATGGATTAGACAGTGACAGCTGGCATGCGTTATAATAAAATACACTGCACTTATTTTCCTCCAAACACTGTAAAAAATCCACAGCGGTATTCCAGAGGCCTGTGATTAAAAATGGAACGTGTCCTCGGGAAATTAGCGAGGGCAGTGGGCAGATTGAAGAACAGTGTTTTCAAGCGCAAACATGGGGTGTTTGGCAGGAACCTGACCTCTTCCAGCGCATGACTTGACCACCCCATACCCGTGACGCGCCATGCAGTCGATTTAACTTTAAAGATTTTCTCAAACCAGCTACAATTCTACGAGTATTTCGCTATCCTTTCTCAGTTTGAACAAAAGTAACAAGCAAAATCTGTGAACATTCCGCAGGTTTTCGGGCTGTTCTATTATTTGCCACGAGGTTGTCTGTTTTTCTCCTGATTTGATTTCAGCTATATTGTCTTTCATACAAACATCGAAACATAGAAAACGTACAGCACAATAAGTTGTGCCAAACATGTCGCTACCTTAGATATTACTAGCGTTACCCATAGCCCTCTATTTCTCTAAGCTCCATGTACCTATCCAAAAGTCTCTCAAAAGGCCCTATCATATCCGCCTCCACCACCGTTGCTGGCAGCCAATTGCACGCACTCACCACTCTCTGCATGGAAAACTTACCCCTGACATCTCATCTGTACCTACTCCCAAGCACCCTAATCCTGTGTCCTCTTCTGGCAAACATTTCCGATCTGGGAAAAAGCCTCTGACTATCCACATGATCAATGACTCTCATCACCCTGTACACCTCTATCAGGTCACCTCTCATCCTCCGTCGCTCCTAGGAGAAAAGGCCGAGTTCAACTGTTTTCAGAAGACAGTCGTCACTATGATTATGTTCAGAACAGCCGATGTGGTCAAGCTCACCTGTCAATCACACTTCCTTCTGCTCCTGCAGTGCACCGCTCCGTGCCGATTGTGGTTCTCGTACCGATGAGCGGCCCTCGGCTTATTGGAGAGAGTCTCATCACTCTGTTTCCATTGTGGAACTCGTACTAATGTGCGACCCTCGGTTGACTCGAGCAAGTAACACCTCTGCCTTCAAATCCATTCTCCCAAAGAGAATCACTATGTAACATTCGGATTGTGCTGCCTTTATGGCAGTTATTTAGTTTATAATATTTTCGCGTAGTAATTTGTTAGCATTTTTTTTAGTTAAAGTTAGGATTGTTTAAATCAATTGATTTGTCTGTAATACATCGCGGCTGCGATGACGTCACATCCGGGTTCGCCACGTCTTGTGGGGAATTACCGGTTTGAGATTCACGCAAGGGTGGGGGTCACTCACATGTGCCACCATAACGCCGACTAGGGTCTCTCTATGCACCAAAGACACAGTGAAAGCAACGCTGTAAGTCATTAGATAATCGGTATTTTGAGTTAAAATGTTAACGCCGATTCTGTTAAAAGTAACGACAGTCGGTAAGGTTTACCTTTTCGTCAGTTAAAGAGTCGGGATAGTTTGTATTGAAGTGTATCTAAAGCAGCCAATGGAGCAGCTAGATTCTGACTGTATGCTGCACTTTAATGTAATGTAGTTATTGTAGTTTTACCTTTGCAAGTATTCACAATGTAAATGTGATATTTAGAAGGAAACAAACACTGTACCAATCTTTTATTGTGTTTCAACAGTTTTCACCATGCGTTAATGTGAAGAGTGAACAGTAAATGGTTAATCTTACTGCGGACTCATTTGCATTGATTCTGGTTTATCTCGACGTTTACCTCGGCGTTACGTCACACCCGAGCGAGAACGTTACACGGATTGAGCTCCATCTGTAACTTCTCAGGGCAGCTCTGCGTCCTTTCACTGTCCTGTTGTAATCCGTGACAACTTTCTAAAATTATTCATAAAAACCCAAAAGCCGGGTTTTCAAACTGATCCGTGCAGGACACCACTGGTCACCGACATCCAGGGAGAAAACGCTCCATCCACAACTACAGTCTGCCTTTAGTGGGCTTCAGTCATGAATCCACCAGCCAAATCTCCCTGGATACCAAGCCTTCTGACGCTATGAACGGTCCTACCATGGTTAACCGTATCAAATGCCTTATTAAGATCTATTTATACCAGATAAACTTTTCTACCTTTACCAATGTGTTTTGTTTCATCCTCACCGAATTGAATCAGGCAGTGAGCTATGACCTGCCTCTCCCAAAGCCATTCTGATTCTCCGAAATCAAGTTCTCCCAAACCTTGCAAATTCGGTTTCTAAGAAACTTCTCCAATAATTTGCCCGTCACTGAAGTAGGTCCCCTATACTACAAGTGCGGCAGTGATAACGCAAAGGTAATCGCCAAGGGCGCAGAAATCTCTTCCTCCGCTTCCCACAGTAACCTGGGGTGTCTCGCAACAACACAAGAGGACTTATGTATCCGAATGTTTTTCAAAAGTTCCTGTACATCCACTTTTTACATCCTCGACCTGTTTTTGCACATCAGCCCATTTAGAACTGTCCTCCCAAATGTTAGGATCGCTCTTACTGTTGAAAATTGAAGTAATGTCCACATTAAGGACCTATCCCACCTCCACCAACTGCAAGCGTATGTTTTATCTCTACCCCTGACCGATCCTACTCTTACTGTAGTCGTCCACCTTCACATACATCTAGAATGCCGTGGGGTTTTCAAGTTCCCTAATTCTATTCTTCAGCTCGTCCCTGGTTGCCTTGTAATTCTACAGCCGTGTCCGATCCTAGCTTTCAAAACCTGGTCAGTTTCTTTCTTCCTCTTGACAAGATGATCCACATCTCTGTCAAACATGGCTCCTTCACCTGCCCAGAACCCTATGCAAGTGTTGTCTAAAATATCTTTTCATTTCCGGTGTACATTTCCCAGGGTGCATCCGTTCCCTGTTTTAGCTCTGAGATTCCAGCCTAAAGCATCACAATTACTTTTAGCCAATTCATTACTTAGGAAACTTTGGGCCTGTGGGGAGTTAGACACACAGAAAGACAGACAGACATACTTTATTGATCCCGAGGGAAATTGGGTTTCGTTACAGCCGCAACAACCAAACATAGTGAAGAAATACAACAATATAAAACCATAAATAATTAAATAATAATGTTAGTCATGCCGAGTGGAAATAATCCCAAGACCAGCCTATTGGCTCAGGTTGTCTGACATTCCGAGGGAGGAGTTGTAAAGTTTGATGGCCACAGGCAGGAATGACTTCCTATGACGCTCAGTGTTACATCTCGGTGGAATTGGTCTCCGGCTGAATGTACTCCTGTGCCTAACCAGTACATTATAAAGTGGATGGGAGTCATTGTCCAAGATGGCATGCAACTTGGACAGCATCTTCTTTTCAGACACCACCGTCAGAGTGTCCAGTTCCACCCCCACAACACCAATGGCCTTACGAATGAGTTTGTTGATTCCGTTGGTGACTGCTACCCTCAGCCTGCTGCCCCAGCACACAACAGAAAACATGATAGCACTGTCCACCACAGACTCATAGAACATCCTCAGCATCGTCCGTCAAATGTTAAATGACCTCACTCTCCTCAGGAAATAGAGACGGCTCTGACCTTTCTTGTAGACAGCCTCAGTGTTCATTGACTAGTCCAGTTTATTGTCCATTCATATCCCCAGGTATTTGTAATCCTCCACTATTAGCAGGACCGTGTGGTTAGTACGGGGACTGTCATAGGTTCGTGGAGAGAGATCGCTGTAACGGGATTCGTCTGGGAACTGACACGATGGTGTGGGGAGAGAGTGGCGTAGAGGGATTAGTTTCAGGACTGACACAGGGCTATGGGGAATATGCTGGGACTTAACGGGGCAGTGGGGTTTGTTTGGGGTAACACGAGGCTGGGGAGATAGCGAGATGGTGGCATCAGTTTGGTACTGACACCGGCCTCTGGGATTAGCGTGTGTCCCCGTTCACGAAAGGTGGGTGCCACTACAGAGTGAAGCACACTAAAATACAAATTTTACTGTATTTTTCACAAATGTCAGGTTCGTGTTGTTCCATAAATAGTTAGAATGACAAATCGAGCTCCCCCGCCCCATCCCTCCATCCAGTAGCTCCCCCTAACGGCCCAGCCCCGCATTCCCATGCTTTCACTCCAGCCTTCCTTTGACCTCCAGGCAACCGAATCCCCGAGCCCAGGAGCACGGCCAAACACACGGGCCTACACACTTCATCAGGAAGATCTAATTTACTAGAATTGGATGTTTCTACCATAATTATACGTATAAGGTGATGAGCGGCATTGATCATGTGGATAACCCGATGCCTCTTTCCCAGGGACAAAATGGCCAATACGCGGGGTATACTTTTAATGTGCTTGGAAATAGGTACCGAGGGAATGTCAGAGTTCAGTTTTCACACAGAGAGTGTTGGGTGCGTGGAATACACTGCCGGAGGTGGTGATGGAAGCTAATACAATAGGGTCTTTAAGAGCCTCTCGGACAGATACATGGAACTTTGAGAAGTAGAGGTCTTTGCACCAGGGAAATCCAAGGCAGTTTCTAGAGTGAGTTTCATGGTGGACACAACATTGTGGGCCGAAGGGCCTGTAATGGGATGTAGGTTTCTATGTTTTATGTTTTTTAATTGTAGTGTCGGTGACAGATGTTAGACACACAGGCATGCCTCTTACAACTGCTGGTAACTGTGCAGAGCACTATGCACTGGGTTGTCTGCGGCCCCGTGTCGTTCTGATAAATTGCCATCAGTAAACCCTTGACATACTGTCTTGCTAATCACCCTTGAGTATTGCAAACAAAAGTCACTCATTATCACGACCTGGTTTCGGAACTGGTGAAATAAGGGAATTACAGGCTCTACAGGTTGGTACAAGCCCTTGCTGATCGAAAAGTGTTTTTATGACAGGTTTCGTTCTTTACATTGTCGCCAGTGACAAATCATGTTGCCGTATAGAGGGTAGAATAGCATCGGTCTTCGTGTGGTGGGGCGGAATGTACAAGACCCTCGTGATGTTTGTTTATCGCCCACCGAGAGGGAGGCGCCTGCGAAAGCCACGCGTGTACGACATGCTCAGGCAAAGCAGGGGGAGCAAAGATGACAAACTTTGTTTTAACGATGAAGAAGGAAATATTATGCATCCAGCCTGAGCGGAATGAAGTTGTAGAGCAGCGTTAGTATTAGGCAGAGTTATACACTGTGTGCGGTTTAACTCCTGTAAAGTCTGAAGCACGGGTTCGAGTAGTTGAGAAGTTGCAGTCTTTTCTGACTATAGTGACATGAGGGGTTGAGTTTGGCAACTTAACTCGTTGATTCTGTTGTTCACTCAAAAACACTTTTGCCACTACTGAACCATAATAGATGCGTCCGGTGAAAGAAAGAGTCTCTGCTCTGTTAGTCACGGAAAGAAGCTCCTGGTGATCGCTCGGCTGAGATGGTTCAGTGTATCGGATGGAAATGCATCAGAGGTCTGGATGTCGGAATAAACTGTCGTGGGCTCTTAGTAAAATACGCGTCACTAGGCTGTTTAAGAGTGACCGTACCATCAATACGGTAGCGCAGAGTTGTCCTGCAAGACTATATCAGCAGAAAATTCCCATCTATCAGCGAATACATAGTAACATCGAAAATCTACAACACAATACAGGCCCTTCGGCCCGCAAAGTTGTGCTGAACATCTCCATAACATAGGAATTACCTAGTGTTACACACAGCCGTCTATTCCTCTAAGATCAATGTACCTATCCAAAAGTATCTTAAACGACCCTATCATATCCGCCTTCACCACCGTTGGCGGCAGCCCATTCCACGCACTCACCACTTTCTGCCTAAAAAACTTATCCCTGACATCTCCTCTGTACCTACTTCCAAGCACCTTAAAACTGTGCCCTCTCGTGCTCGCCATTTCAGCTGTGGGGCAAAACCTCTGACTATCCACACGATCAATGCCTCTCATCATCTTGTACTCCTCTATCAGGTCACCTCTCATCCTCCGTCGCTCCAAAGAGAAAAGGCCGAGTTCACTCAACCTATTCTCATAAGGCATACTCCCTAATCGAGGCAACATCCTTGTATATCCCCTCTACACCCATTCTATGGTTTCCACATCCGTCCTGTAGTGAGGCGGCCAGAATTTAGCAAATTACTCCAAGCGGGGTCTGACCAGCTGCAACATTACCTCTCGGCTCCTAAACTCAATCCCAGGGTTGATGAAGGCCAATGCACCGTACGCCTTCTTAACCAGAGAATCAACCTGCGCAGCAGCTTTGAGCGTCCTATCGACTCGGCCCCAAAGCCCCTCTGATCCTTCACAATGCCAAGAGTCTTATCATTAATGCAGTCAGAAACGGGAAATGCAGTCAGTTATGCTTCCTCCTGATTTTTGCCTTCACCTGGTAACCTCTCGAAAATAATTATGCTAACGTGGTACCTTACAGGCTCCCCTTTAACCACTTTCCATTGCTAACGTTATCTCCGTCATTATCGTATCTCCCTCTATTCCTCTGGGGGCTTTCCATGCACTGCAGGTCACGTGGGTTCCGCACACCACTTTCAATAACACGTGAACATATCCAGCCAGGGGGTTATAAATTTCACAAATTTGTCCCATAGCCCGAGCTTCGGACAGGATCCACGGCCGGACTACCGCGATGATAGTAATCACATTTATTTGGATATGGTGTAACAGGATTTATTTCTGACTTCAGTTCTTTTTGCTTTCTCCCCGTTTTCTGTTTTAATAAGCAAATTGCAGTCACGTTTCATTCTTTTCAGCCCCTTCCACCAGTGCACAAACGACAATGAAAATGCACTCATTTTTCCTTGGATAGTTCATTGTCTTGCGGTTTGTCCCCCTTCTGCTCTTTCTCATCCCAGTCTCTCCGTACAGCCCCATCTCGCACTTCCCCGAGGCTCTTTCTCCCCCATCCCGCCGTACATTGAGCCCTGTCTCTCTTCACTGTGTCTCTTTCCCATCTCTCTCTCTTCCTCTCTATACCATTCCAGTCTCTCTACTCCACCCACAAGTCTCTCCCCCGCACTCTCTTAGCCTCCCCGACCTCGCTACCCATCAGAAATCTCTCATCACCCCGTCCTCTCTGTCCATCCCAGGTCCTTCTCTCCCGGTCACATTCTCCCCATTGCTTTCTCGTACCTCACCGGCCTCTCTCCCGTTTCTCTTCTCCACTCTTCCCTCACGTCTCTCTCTCCCAGATTCTTCCTCTACCCTGTCTTTCTGTCCCAAAATCTTTTACCTAGTCTCTTTCTCTCCCTCGCCCGACCTTCCTTCCCGGCCAGTCTCTCGCTCCTCTCGCTCACTCCTTGGTGTCTTTCTCCCCCAGTACGGCTCCATGGCATGCCTCTCGCTCAATCTTTCTCTCGAATCCGTCTTCTCTGGCCCTCGCCCTCTCCCCTCGCCTTCTCGCCCGTCGCGGTCCCTCCCCATCTCCTTCCCTGTCTATTTCGTCCAATGTCATTATCCCTAGTCCAGTCTATCTTTCCACAATCTGTCTCTTACCCTTCAGTCCCTCTCTCAACTCAATACGTTTCACTCTCTCTCTAATCGCCCACTCTCTCCCTCAGTCTCTCTGACCCTGTCTCCCTCCGCGTGTCTCTCTCTCCCTCCATTGTCACTAAATCCTCTAGCGCTCTCTACCCAGTCCTACTCCACGTCTCTCTCTCTCTCTCCTCCTTTCTTTCTCTCTCCGAGTCTCTCTACTGGGACCCTCACTAAACGTCTTTCACTCCAACATCGCTGACCAAGTCTCTCTCTCTCTGTCTGCCCGGATTCTCACTACCCCGTCTTTCACCCTAGTATCGCTCTGCCACACTCTCTTTCTCCTTACCCAGTCACGCTCACATTCCCCAGTCACTCACTTTTCCCCACTGTCGCGTCTCCCAGCCTTACTCTTATCACCCGCACAGCAGTCTCCTTCCTCCCCCTCAGTTTTCCTCTCCGTATCCCAGGCTCTCTCCCCCAGTCTCTCTCCCCGTCTCTCTCCATACCCCAGTCTCGTTCCACCACTCTCTACTCCCCAGTTTATTTGTACCCTCAGTCTATCTCCTTAGTCTACCTCCCCCCCCGCCACTATCTGTTTTTCCCTGTCTCCCGCCACCACGTCACTTCATCAACCGTTTCTCTTTCACCCTGCCTCTCTCCCAAATCGCGTCTTATTTTCCCGCCGGTTCTCTCTCACTGCCGCTCCCTGTCTATTCGTTTGTTACTTTCCCGTTGCTCTCTCCCACGTTAATCTCACTTTCTGTTCGTCTCTCTCCGCCACGTTTCTCTCCTCTGGCTTTCACCACTTCTATCTCTCCCTCGCGTCCCCCAGATGAGGTGATTCAATTCAAATTGGAATTTAACAAAGGGAAACTGAAGGCAGATATATCAGTGGAGTAATTTGAATTACAGAGTCTTGAGAGAGGAGCTGGTCAAAATTGCTTGGAAAAGAACATTGGCAGGGATGACTGCACAGCAGCAATGGCTGGGTTTTCTGGAAGCATTTGGGAACGCGAATGATATGTACATCAAAAAAGGGAAGAAGTATTCTAAAGGCAATATGACACAACCATGGCTATTATGAAAAGTCAAAGCCAACATAACACTCAGAAGAAACTTATAGAAGAAAAGTGATAAAGTAATGGTAATCTCGTTGAAAGTATAAAGCAACTAACGAAGTAATTAAGGTACGATGACTTCGAAATGATGGAATACGACAGTAAGCTAGCCCACAATTTGAAGAGGATACCAGAAGCTTCTTCAGCTATATGAAAGATAAACGAGACGCGATATTGGACATCAGACCGCTTGATAACGATGCTGGAGAAGTAGCAATAGCAGGACAGGAAAGAGGCGAGCGAATTGAATAAGTGTTTTGCATCTATCTTCACTGTAGAAGACACTACTAGCGGTATAGCAGCGGTATACTCTCTCCCCGTTTTTCCCAGCCCAGTTTCTCTTTCCACAATCTGCCTCTTACGCCTCAGTCCCTCTCTTACCTCAGTGCCTGTTTCACCTCCTGTCTCTTTCATTCTCCAGTCTCTCCCCCAGTCTCTCTCACTCTTTCTATCTCCCCGTGTCTCCCTTTCCCTCCAGTGTCACTAACTCTCCTGTGATCCCTAACCTGTTATTTTCCCCGTCTCTCCTCCTGTCTTCCTCTCTCCCAGTCTCTTTTACCCTCTCTCCCTCTCTTCGGGAACCCCACGACCCCTCTTTCACCCCAGTCTCTCCCTACCACGCTCTCTTTCTCCTACCCCAGTCACGCTCTCGTTCCCCAGTGTCTTTCCGCCCCAATGTCGCTTCTCCCAGCCCTTCTCTGATCACTTGCGCACTGGAGTCTCCCTCTTCTCCCTCTTACCCTTGAGTTCCTCTCTCCATACCTGAGTCTGTCTGATCCCAGACTTTAGTGTCCGACATGTCTTGTGGCAGCTATGGCTGAGATTTCAGGTGAGTTTTCTTTTCAACAGTGTCTTTCTCTTTGCCAATCTCCCATAAAGCTGCGACTGGTGAAACACCCAGTCAACATTTGTTGTATGGGTACCCTCTGCCATCTCAGCCATTGAAGCTTGTACGTCGTCCAGAGTTGTCAGAAGTCCCTCGCGGTCTTCCTTCAATAGTACCGTTCTTGCACAGATCACTCAGTTTTTGAGGAATGCCTGCTCAAGGGGGTTTAGAATTGTGCCAGATTCCTTCCACTTCCTGATGATTGATTTAACTCTCCTCTAAGGGATATTCAGTGACTTGGAAATTTTCTTATATCCATCTCCGGACTTGTGCTGTTCAATAACCTTTTCGCGGAGGTGCTTGGAGTGTTCGTTTGGCTTCATGATGTAGTTTTATCATTACAGGTGTATCTTTACTACAATCGATTGAAACACGTTGACTGCACAGAGGCGATCGCCAGTAAACTAATTATTTCAGTTCTGAAACTAACTGGCTGCAGCAGTCATGATACGGTGTGCCGTTTTAACGGGAGCGAATACCCACGCAAACAATTATTTTGTGTTTTATATTTGTAATTAATTTAGATCACGTTGTAGAGATCTGTTTGCACTTTGACATGACGAGACTTTTTCTGTTCATCAGTGTTAACAAGTCCAAATTAAATCCATTGCGATGTGGTGCTGTACAACAATAAAACATTGAAACTTCCAAGGGGGCGAATACTTTTCATATCTCTGTATGGATAAGTTTAAACGCTTGAGATTGATTATTCAATTATGCAATGGTGGAAAAAAAGAGCTGTTGATCTGGGTAGATACGTTGCTGCTGCGAAGCAAAAGCCGATTCGTTCTGGTTTGCAAAGCTCTGGAGAGAGCCTGGGTTTATCTCTTTGCAGGATGAGAGGTTACATTATAGAGTTATGCACGATTGTACCAGGCATAGGTAGACTCAACCGCTTGTGCCTTTTGTTCCCCTGATGAAATTACTAATACGAGGGTGAAAATATAGCGGGTGTGTGGTTATAGTATTTCCATACAAGGAGAGGTAGGTGGAGAGAAAGCGCTGCCGAAGATGATGATAGAAGCTGATATATTGGGTACGGTTAAACAAACGTTGGCACATGCATGCTCTCAGTTTTATGTATAATTTCTGTAATTGTGCTTTTCACGGTGAACTGCTGACGATTGCCTTTCTATCGCGGGGTAAGACTACAATCTCTAAAACTGTCACCCGTCATCAGTCGGCCATGTCAGTGACAGGCCGAGCGGTCATTTTCTTCAGCGTTATATTGCTGGTAATTCCGAAGGCTTCTCTGTGCAGAATACACGTCCTTTCACTGCAGGCCGCCACAGGTTATTCTGTTTGCTTCACCGTCGCTTTCACCTCTGATCGATTTGTGACCATTTGGTTTCAGGATCCAAACGTGAAGTATTGCACTGGGAGAGCGGCGACTGTGGTTCTGAACTGTGTGGCTTCACTAAATAACGTGTTCCGGTTCTTCATGGTCCAAGATATATGTATAACACAGTGTGGCCTTGGATGCAAAGGTGGGAGTTACTGGGTTCACTATTCTGGACAGTAATCGATGCCTTTCTTTACGTCTTTTGAACTGTTATCCCATTTCTCGCTGTTTAACCTGCTTAATGCCTTTACTATCACGAATAACTTAGTCGCCAGTAGAGTCCGCGGAAACATCCGAGATCCCTACAATGATCAGAGTCCAGAGACCCGGAGATGCGGAGCCCCAGGTAATCCCTCATTTTACTGCTGGTCGCCTCGGGAAATTTCATCCTGTCATGGGCCTTGTATGGGGCGATGGCTCTCTGAAACAGGGTGGTTCATGCAGCGGTCGTCCCACATTGTTTGCAGGTACCTTCATTTTCCATGAACTGTGCTACATGCTGCAACATCTGAGCTCTTTACCTCGTCTGTCAGACTGAGTTCAGGGAGAAGCTGGAGGAGGTGCATGATTCTCCCCTGACACTCATGTTGAAAACTATTCGGCACTGAGGGTCCACGTGGCAAGCGAGCATCTCTTCTGCTGTCAAGAAGCTGTTGTCCATTGATTAACTGTGTCGCTCCAAATTCTCCCTTGATGGATGGACACAACTCTCTATTTTCAGATCTTCATGTCCCTCACTCTTCCCCGAGGATCTGTACCAACCTCATCCATTGTCCTCTGCAACTTTGTTCATTTCGTTAAGGAGGCTGAAACACCAGGTACCCTCTCGACTGCATCACATAGAGTAGACTAGAACCACACACATAATCCCAAATGTTAGCGCTAGGAACGAACGAGGGTTGCGCCAAACAAACAAAATAAGTATAGAACACATTGAATATCGAGCAATGCTGCTGTTTTTTTAAAAAAACACTTTATTTAGAATTTTCAGTTTTACAAAGACAAAATATATTGAAGAAACACTAAGCAATACCAAGATGATGTAGCTCCAGGCGGGGCACAGATAAAACAAATCAAAAACAAAAAAACAAAAAGGCTGCCAGACAATTTACAAAATTGCATAAATTGACTTTCAAAAAATGTTGACACAATAGTGGTATCACGGAAGCAATGTGAAATAAAATGAGTGAAGGAATCCGGTTCGACACCACACCCACTCATGAGACTAGACAGGTCAAGGTCACAATGTATGTGAGGTAATATGGCACTGAGCCAAGAAAGGACCCCTTATTCTCTCAAATATATTCTATGTACTGGGTTTGAGCATGCGCAGTCTTTCCATTTGTACATTAGACAACATCTCCTTGAGCCAGTGTGCAAAGGTGGGTGGAGTAGTAGACATTGCTCTGTGACGACACCGGTGCCAAGCTGTATGGGTCCTAATGCCCTTCCCTTCGACAACATCGGTGGCGTGAAGAGGGGAGACTTGCAGCATGAGCAACTGCCGGTCTCCCATACAAACTTGCGAAGGCCTCAGTCAACATCGAAAATCGATGGACATCTCCTTGAGCCAGTGTGCAAAGGTGGGTGGAGTAGTAGACTTCCAGGTCAGAAGAATAAGTTTCTTAGTCACCACCATTCCTAGATGCAGAGCAATCCGCATGTCGTGCGGCAACTCAAGAGTCAGTGCAGAGCATCCAAAGATGGCGAGGTCGTGATTCGGCTGAATGTCTCTACAAGAGGCTTTTGAGAGCCACTCAAAAATTGCAGTGCAAAAGTTGTATAATGTAGGGCAAAACCAGAAAAGATGTGCTCGTGAGCCCTCGGCAGAGCGGCCCTTGTCGCAATCAGGAGACACAGATGGGAAGATGCGATTCAGTTTTGTTTTTGAATAATGCAATCTATGCATCACCTTGTGCTGGATTAACCTGCAGCGTTAATAGAACAACAGTAAACCCGGGACATTGCCTCCTCCCAAAGTTCAGCTGATATCTCTGAGTTCAAGTCCCTAGCCCAGGCTTCCCTGATAAAATCTGTAGAAACCAAAGGAGTAAAACAATTCACAAATTTTGATATTAACTGTTTGGAGTCTGGAGGGAGCAAGAGGTTTTAGAAATAGGGGATGTGTGGTGGAAATAGTCTCGAAGTGTGGGCACTTTTCCTTAACGTTGTGTCTAACTTGGAGACAGCGAAAAAATGTGAATTTGGAAGATTGAACTTGTGCATCTGCACAACCCCAATACACGGAATATATTTGAGAGAATAAGGGGACTTTTCTTGGCTCGGTGTCATATTACCTCATATACATTGTGACCTTGACCTGTCTAGTCCCATGAGTGGGTGTGGTGCCTAACCGGATTCCTTTACTCATTTTATTTCACATTGCTTCCGTGATACCACTATTCTTTCAACTTTTTTTTGAAAGTATATTTATGTAATCTTGTAAATTGTCTGGCAGCCTTTTTGTTCTTGCTTTTGATTTGTTGTGTCTGTGCTCCACCTGGAGCTGCATTTCCTTTGTATTGTTTTGTACGTCTTCAATATCTTTTGTCTTTGTAAAACTGAAAATTGTAAATAAAGTATTAAAAAAAGAAAATTGATGGACAGCCCAAGAAAAAGTGTGAGTGTGTGTGTGTGTATGTGTGTGTGTGTGTGTGTGTGTGTGTGTGTGTGTGTGTGTGTGTGTGTGTGTTTGTGTGTGTGTGTCTGTGTGTGTGAGTGGGTATGTGTGTGTGTGTGTGTGTGTGTGTGTGTGTGTGTGTGTGTGTGTGCGTGAGTGAGTGCGTGTGTGTGTGTCTGTGTGAGTGTACTTCATGTAATTTATATGTATAAAATTTCTTACTAGAGCTGTGGATTTGTAAGGGTAAAGTGACGGAAAAGCCGCTGTTAATCCACCTGAGGAACAGTTTGATGCTGAAATACTGTGGTGTAGGAATATAATGTGCTGATAAGGCTGTCATTCACTGTCCCGTGGGTTACGGGCACAACCATCAACACGTTTGTCTCTGGTGAGAATACCGACATGAGTTAACAAAATACCTTCTGCCGTGTATAGATTCCATTCCAATTTCATGTCATGGTTTAACATAAGAATACCCGTGACTTTGGCATTACTTCCTCAATGCCTTTGAATAAATAAATGCAGCACCACCAAATAAGGTCACACCATCGCATAAAACCATGTTAGAAACCATTATTAGCTCTCTCTCTCTCTCTCTCTCTCTCTCTCTCTCTCTCTCTCTCTCTCTCTCTCTCTCTCTCTCTCTCTCTCTCTCTCTCTCTCTCTCTCTCTCTCTCTCCTCTCTCCTCTCTCTCTCTCTCTCTCGCACTCTGTCCTACTCACTCACTCTCTCTCTCTCACGCGCACACATTCACACACGCACAGATACTATCCCTCTCACATACACATATAAACAAGCACAGAAACATAAACCCAGAACGTTCCCTCTCTCTCACACACACACACACAAACCTAAATGCAGACACGCTCCCTCTCTCTCTCCCCATCCCCAACACACAGGCAAGTAAACGCCGTCGCATGTATGAAATCCTTTGCCGATCTCACTGCCCATGACTTTCCCTTCCCACTCCAAACGCGTTTAAGAATGCACTGTGTGGTTGAGTCAGCATGAAAAAAGAAACAGAAGCGACATTGAAACAGCCGCAGGACCATGTTGTAGAAACTAAGAACACTCATAGCAGAATGACACACAAACAGTAAACCGGGAGAGCAGAGAGCAATAGCCCAGGCTGCCAGAGAGCAAAGGATTCATGATTCAGTAGGTCTCAAGCTGAAAATGAAGAGATGGTTGACATGTACCTCACATAATATGTAGAATTAGTGAGATAGAACGACAGCAGTGCAAAGACAATCAACAAAGGGGAGACATTCAGATGGATAATATCAGGATGTGTGTTTCATTTTCCCCTGCTTATCGCCGGTATAAAGTGAAAAGGGTGCTTCATTCTGTACCCACCTGTCTCGGGTGCAATGTGAGAATGGGGGGCGGATTCATTTTGTGGATAACAGTCCCTACTACACACTGGGAGTGTGGGGTTCTGTAGGTGTCACTCTCTGGTTCGGTGTGAGTGTGTGAATTTTATTCCCTACAGGCCAGTCTCTGTTACAGTCTGAGAGTGTGGGTTTCATTCAGTATCTCTCAGTCTCTGTTACAGTGTGAGAGTGTGGGTTTCATTCAGTATCTGTCAGTCTCTATTACAGTGTGAGAGTGTGGGTTTCATTCTGTATCTGTCAGTCTCTATTACAGTGTGAGAGTGTGGGTTTCATTTTGTATTTGTCAGTCTCTGCTACAGTGTGAGAGTGTGGGTTTCATTCTGTATCTGTCAGTCTCTGTTACAGTGTGAGAGTGTGGGTTTCATTCAGTATCTGTCAGTCTCTATTACAGTGTGAGAGTGTGGGTTTCATTCTGTATCTGTCAGTCTCTATTACAGTGTGAGAGTGTGGGTTTCATTCTGTATCTGTCAGTCTCTGCTACAGTGTGAAAGTGTGGGTTTCAGTCTGTATCTGTCAGTATGTGCTACAGTGTGAGAGTGTGGGTTTCATTCTGTATCTGTCAGTCTCTACTATCATGTAAGTGTGGGGTTCGTTCTGTATCTGTCTGCTCCAGCGTTACCGGTGTTGTCTCAGTCCCGTACCTGTGAATATCTGACTCAGTGTGAGCCGATGGGTTTTTTTCTCCTTCTTTCCCACTGTTCCACCAATCTACTGAATACTCTTAAAATAGAATCTGTATTCACTGAGCTATTCTTAGAACAAGAGTCTTCTACAGTTGGATTATGTTAAAATTGTGAGGGACTGAACTGATGAATAATGACGGTTGTGTTGAGCAGCACATTCAGCGTCATAGGGTCATTTGGAAAACAGACCGTTCGGCCCGGCATAATTCTGCATGCTATTCGCTGCTAAACCACGCAGCGCCAAGTGAGCAACATCTGATCCGTAAACCTCTGTGGTTCGGCAACACAACTTCTGAAACGTTGAATGAAAAAAAAATATATGAATTATGTTAAATAAATAAGTGCGTAATTAATTTAATAAATTGATCGAAATAAAACCCACTAAGGCAGCTTGTTTCATGTACCAGCATTATTTATATGAATACATTTCCCTGAGCAATTCTAAATTGCAGCCTTCACCATGTATCTCTGCACTCTTACATTTGCTGATTCTGTCACATATTCCTCAATGTGAACCAAACCGTGAATTTATTCGAGTTATGTCACGCTCATAAATAATTTAAGTATAATTTCGATTTCCTTATGACAGTTTCGGACTCATCTGCAATATGCCATGCATTTTGATTGAGAAAATTTGTAACTACGTTGTTCGGTGCAGCACTGAGAGTTTGTCAGTAGGAATTCGAGGGAAGCTCAGGTCTGACATTTGGAATCATCTAAAGGTCTGCATTGCAGCAGGAGGTTGACTGATGAACTCTGAGAATTTGCTGTCACTACTACGTCCCTGCACAGCTCGTCAGGGACATGGCTGGCGGGAGAGCTTGTTCCCGTGATGCAAGACACTGTGTCCTATGTTACCCCCGTCAGTGCAGAAGAACGAGATGAAAGTAGGTGAATGGACAGAAGATGATGAACAGACTGATATTACAATGTGAACACATCACCTGGACATGTTGGGATCATGGAACAGCAGAGAACGGGAACAAGCCCTGTGACTCACTACTCCTGCGCTGAACACGATACTGAATGAGACTAAGCTCGGATGTTTGTACATGACCCATCTCCCTTCATTCGCTGGATTCTCATGTGCTTTGACTAAATATTTACCGTTATGGGAATCTAGAGGTTATATCCCAATAGAAGGCAAACCTTTGTCAGCAGCTCCCTTGTCGAAGTAAATATTTGAGAAGGCAAGAGAAAACACTGATCGATTAAAAAGGTGGAGGTTCACTTAAAGGCATCCCCAGAAAGGAGCAGGAAGGCTGGTGAGTTATTCATAACTGGAATCAACTTGGGTGATGAAAGTGAGTGCAGATGTAGAGGTAGGGATGACAGAAAAACCATCAAACTGTACACATATAGACTTAGTCATGACACTGCAACAGGATCAGGAGTGAGCAAAGGTACAAACAGGAGAGGATTCTGAAGAGTTTGGGAAAATTCGATTGGATACAGGCACAAATCTGGATTATACTTGATAGTGGTAAATTTGAGGAGCGGGATTGTGAATGAAACCAGACGATGTATTGGCACCGTGACATTTGTGGGCATTATGGATCAGATAGAGCTATGGAACAGTTGAAGAATCTGTGTTGGTGGCCAAAACTGCGAGCAGATGTACATTATTGTAAGAATTGTTTGATTTGTGCCCAGTGATAACCCAGATAAATCGGCTAGAAAATCAGTTTCAGGACACATCCCGTAGAAGGACCATGTGTTAACTTGCAGGTTTGTTTTGTTTGATCTTCACCTCCATAACCTGGAGGACTGAACTGTCTCCCCGAGATAGTGGATGCGTTCACCAAGTGGAGAGAGGCTTCCCCAGCTAGATAATGAAAACCGCTGACGTCACAGACAGGATTTTGTTGGACAGAGTTTCTACCCGTTGGGGATTGCAAAGCTCTCCAGAATCAGTCATGGTCCCCGCAACATCCACATCTGAGACTGTTTGGGGTAAAACACAAGTTTGTATCCCTTATCGACCACAGTAGAGTGCATTTGCTGAACGGATGAACATAACTTTAAAGACAATGTTATCTAAAATGAAATGGTTATAATCCCTCTTTTGACTAGATTTGTTACACACCGTGTATGATGTTATTGGAAAGGACAAATGCAAGCAGCAATCAATTGGCTCTATTAAGGAGGTTCATTATGATGCCGCCCATAATAAGGGACGGAATTAACAGCAAAGCAATGCTGATTTCGAGGGGTGAACAAAACAGCGGGAGTCGGAAATTGGACAGAGGGTTAGGAACTCACTGCATCAGCCAAGGCCCTTTAGAGCTCCGCGATTTGCAGGGACATATGTTGTCGCTGACAAAGCAAGTCCATCAGTGTATTGAATCCAGACCGCTCCAAACGAGTTGGGGTGATATATTAACCAACACAAACCCATTGGAGATAGTCAATGTCATCTAGTAGCTGAGTTCCAGAAAACATATTGCCAATGGGATGTCCTGGACCAAGATGAGATGATCCTCTTGGATTTACATTTCAGGCAATCGACGGTGATGTGGATGAAGGAGTTGAGTAACCACTTCCAGATTGCCCCCGGAGGATGAGGATAATTCACGTCTTTACACTTGCCCGAGCGAAGGCGGAGTCAATGAAAGAGAGAAACAGATGAGAGAACGTGTTTTTTTGCGTGGTCTTCTGGAAATAAAGTGGGAGATAATTGATCTGATATGAATGGATTTTAGCATGGCGTTAAGGTTAGCCATGGTAGGACCATTCATAACGTCAGAAGGTTTGGTATTGAGCGAAAGTTGGCTGGTGGATTCGGGACTGACGCCCACAGAAGGCAGAAGATAGTTGTGGATGAAGCGTTTTCTCCCTGGATTTTGGTGACAGGACACAGAGCAGCGCTGAGAAGTCACAGACGGAGTTCAACCCGGAAAAGTACGAAGCGATTCACTTTGGAAGGGTGAATTTGAAGGCAGATGTGATACTTTCTCGAGTCAACCGAGGGCCGCACATTAGTAAGGGTTCCACAATGGAAACAGTGATGAGACTCTCTCCAATAAGCCGAGGGCCGCGCATTGGTACGAGAACCATAATCGGCACGGAGCGGTGCACTGCAGGAACAGAAGGAAGTGTGATTGACAGGTGAGCTTCACCACATCCGCTGTTCTGCATATACTTACAGTGACGCTTGAAAGGCAATATACCTGACAGTAAATCAGGAGAAAGAAAATACAACTCCCTGGCAAATAATAAAACAGCCTGGGAATCTACGGATTTTGATCACAGGTCTCTGGAATATCGCTGTGGATCTTTTACAGTGTTTGCAGAAATACTTGCAGTGTATTTTATTTTAACACATGTCAGCTGTCACTGTGATTCCCATCACTCAAACCGCCCGGAATGACTGAAACGAACGAACGAAAAGAAAGAGCGAATGTTCCCCTTTAACAAAGAAGTGTTCTCCATTTCACCCGCCTGAACAAACGCCTTCCCTCAATTTCAGAAGCGAATGTGCTCCGTCAAATGTTACAAAATAAATCGACTTCAAGATGAATGCCTAGTTTAAAAGCAACACAGATTTAACAAATATCCTATCTAAATAGCTGAAGCCAGGTATCATGGAAAATAAAATGGAAAATTCACATCATATTTTGTTTTAAAGTAAATAGATTGCAAGATCCATTGAGGAGTCAAGTAAATGACACGGGAACAGTGAGTAAAAATAGTTTAACGTAAGTGTTTGTGCAGTTGGTTGTCACTGATGTCCCTGACGTGATAGCCACGCTAATTGCCTCAGTGGAATTGCTCTCTCCTCAATAAAAGTCTGCTAAACCGATCACCAGTCCATCTGAGCAGCTGGAACGTTCCGCACAACTGAACACTGCTTCTGACGGAATATGGGATATTCGACGATTTACAACATTGCGGCCATTTTCTATCCCACACTTGTAGCTGTTGGTGTCCCCGGTAAGATGCCGGAGCTGGTTACTTTATGTATGGTACCGTCGTTACTCTGCTGCGGTGTCCGCACTGTTACTGAGCACAGATGTTGCCGTCGGCTGAAACGTGTTTCCAGAATGGAGGATTCCAGCTTCTCATTGTTATATTTTTATTTTCGTACTTTGATTGAAGTGATTTTTCTTTTGTTAATTAGGTTCGAGCCGATATTGACATTGTTTCATAATTTCACCTCGCTAGACTTTCTGAAGTGATGCCGGTCTCTGCTTTTCTGGGTCCGAGTCTCTATCAGTGCAGACACTTCCACCTTATGACAATGTGGCAGCTTGTTTAAATGACGGTCCAGTCTATTTTCGACACGTAGATGCGTCCTTACATAAGTCAGTAAATGGTAAATTGTGTTTTGCATCTTTTGATTCCACTTTCTCACCGCTACAAACAATCCCTTCAAATGTTTCTCCCCTAATAATGGAAATGATGTTGTTTACAATCTTCCGTTCACCGGTCCGTGAGTCATTGAACTCGGATGCCTCGCTCTAAACTGTGGGAAGGTCTCCAATCTACTGACACTCACATCCGTCATTGTCCTCCAGCCGGAGTGCAGCGACGGGTACCACACGCACTGGATTTCCACTTTCCACTTCCAAACAGACCATACCCTGCATAGCATCGGTAAAATGGGGACATTCAAGGAACTGACGATATTTCTACTATGTTTCCAAATTTCTTGCAGTTAATTTAACGGCGATTGTGATTCTATCTCGGGGAAAATGCGGAGTCTCCAAATGCATCACCCGTTACCTGGTTGGAATGGCAACAGCGGATCTGATGGTGGTTATCGTTGTTGCTTTAGTGGAGCAGACCAACAATATCTACATTTATTCCAGAACCCTGCTCATCACTCCTGTATGCGCACTGACACTTGTATTTCGGGTAGTAACGACGGACTGTTCTGTTTGGTTTACGGTCAGTTTTACCTTCGATCGCTTCATCGCAATATGTTGCCGAAAGTTGCGGGAGCGATACTGCACAGAGAGAACAGCAACGGTTGTTATCGTGACCGTGGTTATAGTGAGCTGCGGGAAATGCGTCCCGTTTTACTTTGCCCTTGAACCTTACGTCATCATTGACAACACGCCGTGGCGGTGCACCATCACATATGAATACGTTACTTCACCCGTGTGGAGAGGGTACACATTACTGCAGAGCATTTTAACACCACTGCTACCAATCGGCTTAATCCTGGTGTTTAACGGGTTAACCGTAAGACATATCGTTGTGGCAAATAGAGTCCGCAGAAGGCTTCGGCATAGCAGTGACAATCACAAAGATGCCGAGGTGGAAAAACGCAGAAAATCGATGATTTTGCTGTTTTCTATATCAGCTAATTTCATATTATTTTGGATGCCCTATGTAGCCCATTCCCTGAAATGGCAAACGCAAAACTATTTTTACCAGGACAGATATTTGAGTTCCCCGGTATACATCCTACAGCAATTTGGGTTCATGTTACAATTTCTCAGCATGTGCACCAATACTTGTATCTATACACTGACACAGAAGAAATTCAGAGAGGAGCTAAGGAATGGAATGAAGTATGTGTTTACATTAAATGGCCATGTGTGTAGATAACGCCCGTGTCTAATGAAAATTCAGCGGAGTTTTCAAATAAAGTCGTTTTACAATGAACAGATTTGGTAAATATCTCATAAATTCAAATAGTCACATGCCTGCTCATCCGGAAATTGCAAAATTGGCGGAAGATTGTTTGCTTCATACAGTTCAGATAGGTAGCAATATAAACGTTCAATGCACCTGGCGTGATTGTCACTTAGGTTGAAGTATGTTCCAAACTATCACAAGGACAGAGATGGATTCAGGAATTTCTGGGTTTTACATGTTTCAAAATGGACAGGGTCGGGTAACAGAGCGTAAAGGGAGTGCGTCGGGAAACCAGGGATGGTATCGCAGCTGCAGAAAGGGAGGACAACGTGGAGCTTTCGTTTGTTAATAGACTGGGAGACGAACACTGTTTCTGTTCTCCCTTTTGAAATGGGCGCGATCTCCCCACTTGGAGTATTCTGTACAGCCGCCCACAAGATTAACAAAAAAAAAACCACAACGGGAACAGTGAGGAACCGACCGGGAAGCGGAAACTGGACATGAGCCATTATTGGCATGGGCAACTGCAACTTCCCTAATAGTCTTTGGCACCTACCCAAGGTAAAATGTTTAGGAATGGCATAAATTCACAGTTGAGTTCAGGAAGGATTCATGTCACTATAAGAAGAAAGGCTGACTGGCGAACTTTCCGTACCAGATCTAATATTAGAAAAGGAAACGGGTCAGGTGACAGATCTTTCCGCGGGTCTGCATTTCAGAACAACAGGGAGAACTTCCCGACATTTACCTTGCGCAGAGTTAGGAACAGGGATCATGGGATCTATTTAATTGGGGGTCAGTGATGTGTGGAGCTACCTGGCAGGAGCTTAGGAACGTACATTGGGAAATGATGCTCTCGGGGTATTGCGCAAAAGATATGTGGGGATTGTTTAGGGAGCACTTACACAGGGTTCAGTATAGGCTTGTCTCAGTGACGCAGGGAAAGGATGACAGCGTAAAGTAACCCTGGGAGACAAAAAAGTTGGAACAACACATCAAGAGGAAGAAAGAACGATAGAAAAGGAAGAAAGGATCAGGTAAGGCTACAGCGAGTCACAATGTTGACAGGAAGGAATTTAACAATGGACTTAAAAGACTTATAGGGGGATTTGAGAAATCCTTGACGAGTTGCACTGTGAAGAACAGGAGGAGACTGGAGAGAGTGTGGGCAGATCGGAGGTAAAAGAGGAAAACTTGTGTCTGGAGTCCAAAGAGGCGGTGAAGCTCCTCACTGAATACATTGATCAATGTGAACACAGTGGCAAAAGGCAGATATGCTAGAACATGCCGACGCTAAGAAAGAGGATGCTCTGGAAATTTGGAAAAAATTATGATAGATGATTCCCCGATGCCGCAAGGGATATAGTCCAGGTAATTTTGGAAGGGGATCTCGGATATTGCTGCGCTTTTGGACAGGATATTTGTGTCTTTGCTGGCCACGGAAGTAGAACTAGATGATTGGAGTGTGGAAAGTGTTGTTCATTTGTTGACGAAAGATAATAGGGATAGTTTTTGGAATTATAGACCAGCGAGTCTTACATCGGTTGTGGGTAAACTGCTGTAGAGGATTATTGAAGAAGGAACTTATGAGTATTTGGAGAAACGTAGTCTGGCTACGGAGAGAAAACATGGCATGTTGTCCTTAATGAGTTAGAGTGAATTATTTGAAAGTGAAAATAAAACAAACAGATGAATCCGAACAGTCGATGTGGGTGCATTAATTATGGTCAGGAGTTTGATCAGTTCCCCATAGTGGACTCATTCAGAAAGTCAGGAGGCATGGGATCGAGGGAAACCTGGCTACGTTGATTCAGTATTGGCTTCCTAACAGAAGGCAGATGATGCAGTAGACAGAGTGAATTCTGGCTGGAAGACAGAGCGCAGCCGTGTTCCTCAAGCAGAGTCGAAATTCTGCTGCACTTTACAACTCTATTGCGAGTCTGCAGTTACCAGTGCTCTCAGAAATAGGGCTGAGGAAATAATCCATTTAATCTGATCACACAGCAGCACCTGAATAATTAATGGAATGAGGGCTGACGACGTCAGCAAATCGCTGAGTGATTGACTGCACCAGCGCGTTTCCTAAACTGACCTGTCATTTACATATTACAGGGCAAATGCTACAACGACTTCAAAGCATCTTTTCCAATGGAGCCCTACAACTAGAAACCAGCATTTCAAAGTGTTCAGCAGCAGCTACTGGTGCTCACTAAAAGAACCAGCCGTCCAAAATGGCAATCCGAATTCCCAATTCAAGTACACACCAATTTATCCAAATGCCAATTTACCTCTGAATCGTGGTTTTATCATATCGGGTGTAGATACGCTTATATTTCGATCCATCTAACCCTGAATCCACATGGCCGGTGTGGAATGCGTGTCTCTCTCTGAAGTCAATAATAAATGAAACATACAAAACTACACAAACTAAAAACGCAGCGAAGACAAAGCAAATAATCAGGTTCACACTTGCCTCCCTTCAAAACCATCGCAGGCAATTGGAGAATACAGAATAACCATCCAAATTACTTCAGTGTTGCAAGGACAGATGGATCGAACAGTACCAACGACTTTCTAGATTGGTCGGTGCTGTGTGACACTGAAGTTCTAACCCAGATACACAGTCAGACAGGTGTTAGGAAACCACTGCAGAGAAACAGGGTCTCCAGCCCGTCAGGTCGGTGAGGAATTATTTAAACTGCCTACTCCCATCGGCCTCACCCGGACCGTGCCCATCCATATCCCTCTCATCCGTGTACTTCTCCAATCATCTCTTAAACGTTGGCCTCGGAATCTCAATTACCATTTGTGTTGGCAGCTCTGTCTACACTCTTACCACCCTCTGAAAGAAGAAGTTTCCCCTCATGTTTCCCTTAAACATTTCACATTTCACACTTCACCCATGATCGTCAGTTGTATTCTCGCCCGATATAAGTGGAGAGCGTCCGCTTGCATTTACACTCTCTATACGCCTCATAATGTTGTATACCTCTATCAAATCTCCCCTCAGTCTTCTACCCGCTCGGGAATAAACTGCTAACACGTGAAATCTTTCCTTTTAATTAAAAACATTCAGTCCGTTACGGCACTAGCCGTATAATTTTTTTCTGCATTATTTTAATCTTATTTTCATCCTTCCCGCACACAGTTTTCCAAATTAGGCCCCGATAAAGCCTTAAACAACAGCAAGGTAACGTCACTACTCCTGCACTCAGTACTTTGGTCTATGAAGGCCAATGTGCGAAAATCTTTTTTTACGACCCTGTCTAACTGCGCCGCAACTTTCATTGAATTGTGGACCTGCATTCCCAGATTCGTTTGTCCTGTCGTACTCCTCAGTGCCCTATTTCTCATTGGTTCAGACCAACCCTGGCTGGTCCGCACAAAGTGCAAAATCTAACTCTTGTCTGTGTTAAATGCGATCTGACACTTTTCAACCCATTTTCCAGCTGGTCCAGATTCCGCTTCATGCTCCGGTACTCTTCATCACTGTCGACTACACCCGCAATGTTGCTATCATCGGCAAATTTGCTGATCTTGTTAACGACATTATCATCCAGATAATTGATATAGATTACAAATAACAACGGGCACAACAACGATCCCTGGGACACTCCACTCATCACAGGTCCGCAGTCAGAGAGACAACCATCCATTACCACACTCTAGCTTCCCCAACGTACCCAATGGCGAATCTAATTTACTACCTCATCGTGAAAGCCAAACGACTGAACCTTCTCGAGCATCCTCCCTTACGGAACCTTGAGAAATTCCTTGCTGAAGTCCCTGTTAGACGGCATCCACTGCCTTGCCTTCCACACCATTCTTGATAACGACCTCGGAAAGCTCTGTGAGATTGGTTAGACATGACCTACTACGCACTGGCCCATTCTGACTATCGCTAATATTCTTGTTTGTCCAGTTACTTCCCTTCATACCCCATGACCAGCGTAGTCTGAACAACGAGGACAATTCATCATTACATAATACTTGGCAAGTCCCTTTCAAGCAAAGCTATCGAGATCATCCAGCGGTCGGGACTGATATTTATGGCCTAATATTTTTTTAATTCTCCTGCACTTGATTATCCGACGCATTGAGAGTCGTCTGGAAGAGCAAGGCGTTGTAGCTTTAAATAATTAATCGATTTACTTAACTATAGCAAGACACGGTACGCTCGGTCGACCACAGAACATAGAATATTACAGCACAGTACACGAGGTTCTGATAGGCTTTCAACTAATGTAAGTTCGATCTAACACATCCCCCCCTGCATCTCCATCAGAATCAAAGGTTTCAAAGGTACATTTAAAGAATCAGAACCAGATTTAATATCACAGACATACGTCGTGAATTTGTTAACTTTACGGTAGCAGTACAATGCAATACAGGATAAATAAATATAGAGAAAGCAAAACTGAGATACAGGTGGTAGCGGGGAAAGAAAGCTGTTACTGAATCGCTGAACCTGAGCTTTCAGGCTTCTGTATCTCCTTCCCGATGGTAACACTGTGTAGAGGGCACGTCCTGTTAGTGGGCAATGTTAATGATGGACGCCACTGTGACAAGATTCATCCCTTGTAACAATGATCAATGAGATACAGAGAATCTGTATTTACCAACAAGTATCTTTTATTACTTCTACTAAAACCACGTAGATTTACACACTGTCGCTGACAGCAACATTGCGGGTGTAGTCGACAGTGATGAAGAGTACAGAAGCATGAAACGGAATCTGGACAAGCTGGAAAAATGGGTTCAAAACACTTGTCTTAACAAGTAGCTACTCTTCTGAGCATGGTCTCAGGTTTATTGCTCTGATTAGATTGTCCCAGAGTCAAGAATCAGTTCAGAATCTACTCCCTTCACATAACAAATGGCGACTTGTTTGAGAATGGTCTCAGGTTTAGCAGATCATTACCTGAAGCTTCCTGTGTCCACATTCAGTTCCTCTGATTAAATTATTCCAGTGCCAGAATCAGTTCATAGCCAACAAAATGGGGGGAAACAGAGAGAATTGGTTTGTCTGCTTCTCTGTCCTTGATCAGTCTGTAGTTCCTTTTGGCCAACAATGTTTAATGAGCCATGCAATCTGACACGACGGTATCTTTCTCGGGTCTGCTGTCGTCTGTATGCACAGGGGTGGATGATCGAGGTTTTGCAGAGATGACCAGAGCTGTAGGGGTCGAAGGGGTTTACAGAAATGCGGTGTGATGTAGGGGTCGGAACGGTTTTGTTACGTGCCCGTAACGGGTTAAAAGACTCAGCATAAATGGAACACACCTGGAGTCTGGTATTGTTACAAACAAAACACTACTTATCAGTATCCACGTAATCTCGTAATATAAAACCAGATAAACCAAACAGGTTAGCAGAGTTTATGCAAATGTAAGTGTGCAAATATAAAACCCCAAACTTCTTCAGCTTAGGTGGTAAATGATACAGTCTTACGATGGTATAGGAATGGCGTCAGTTCAGTTCGTGATATTGAGTAGAATTGAGAAGAGAGAGAGAGAGGTGATTTGTTTTCCAAGTAAGCTGATGTCGTCGATCTTTCCGTTGCCTTCCGAAGTACCTGTTAAAGTTTTGTGATCACACAAGAGTACCGCCTTCAGGCAGTACAGCTATCAAAGGTTAAACACACCGATAACATTCCACCGGTCACCCCTTTCCCACACTGCGATCAAAACCCACCCTTTCGTGGGCACTGAAAGTTCATCCAGTGTCTATTTCTTCTGTATTTCTGTCAGTGTCTTCCGTGTATCTGTGTGTCTGTCTGAAAATCTAGCTGACCTTGTATATATCCCAAACATGCTGAACGCCAGCTGTCCATCATATAGCTCCGCCGTTCCGTAACCATGGCGACTCACGAGCTGCTCGGTGCTCTCTCTCTCTGAATCGGTGTACACCAACGCTCTCTCTCTTTTTAAAGGCACAGTCCATATTGAATACACCTTAGCATCTCGTCACAGTTTTTACAGATAGCGAGGGGTGTCAGCACACTTCTCCACCAATGTGGAAATGCAGTTTACTTGTAGTACCAGACTGGCATTTCTGTCTGTAACAAAATGAAACCCGTCTTGTGTCGGAGTGTTTTGCTAATAATGTTCGTGCAAATTTATGCTGAGTGATCCTGAGTACCTGACTGCAGACCGCAGTCCCTACACTATAATGGCAGAATATGGCATTAAAGGCAAAACTTTTGGCAGTGTGGAGGATCAGAGGGATCTTGGGGTCCGAGTCCCCAGAACACACAAAGCTGCTACACAGGTTGACTCTGTGGTTAAGATGGCATATAGTGCATTGGCTTTCACCAATTGTGGGATTGAGTTTAAGAGCTGAAAGGCAATGTTGCAGCTATATAGGACCCTGGTCGGATCCCACTTGGAGTACTGTGCTCAGTTATAGTTGCCTCACTACAGGACGGACATGGAAACCATAGAAAGGGTGCAGAGGACATTTACAAGGATGTTGTCTGAATTGGGGAGCATGCCTTATGAGAATAGGTTGAGTGAACTCGGCCTTCTTCTCCTTGGAGCGATGGAGGATGAGAGGTCGCCTGATAGAGGTGTACAAGATAATGAGAGGCATTGATCATGTGGACAGTCAGAGGCTTTCCCCAGGGCTAAAATGGCTACCATGAGAGGGCATAGTTTAAGGTGCTTGGAAGTAAGTACAGAGCAGATGTCAGGGGTAAGTTTTTTTTTTACACAGAGAGAGGTGAGTGCGTGGAATGGGCTGCTGGCGGCGGTGGTGGAGACTGAAACGATACGGTCTGTTAAGAGACTCCTGGCTGGTTACATGGAGCTTAGGAAAAGAGGGCTATGGGTAAAGCCTAGGTAGGTCTAAGGTAGGGACATGTTCGGCACAGCTCTGTGGGCCGAGGGGCCCATATTATGCTGTAGGTTTTCTATGTTTCTACTCAGACGAAGGCCACTGGGTTTGTCCAACCTTCCTTTAATTTGCTCTTACTAATCAATCCCAAATGCCGATTGGCCACTAGTTGATTGGTCACCGATTGCTCTATTGCACTGCCGTGAGCTGCCCCTCGGACAATGAGCCTTATTGAAGTCCCCTCCTCTCCAGCTTTCCGATGTCCAGATTGGCCACCGGACTTACCTCTCAGTGATGACCGTGTCAATGACAGCAACATGACACTGGCAACCGAGTACATTGTCTTAGACAAGACACCTGCCAAATCTAATGCCACTCCCCTTCGCACTACATATGGACTGCTGCCTATGTTTGCATATTGATCTGTTGTCCCCACATGTTCATTGATCTCCTTCCCTCTCTTCAATGTGAATACTCCAGTTAAAGCCATCTCCTGCGTGTGTGCTTTTATTTGATATGTAGTTACACAGACACAATGCAGGCTGACATTTGACTACAGAAGTGATGACCATAAGTTTCTCTATTCCTCCAACCCTGAGACAATTTTAGATCTATATTCTTTGTTGTCCTCACAGTTCCAGTCCAAGAAACACATTTATCTCTTTCATATTTTGCAAGGGACATGTAAGAAACGGCAAGAAGAAAATACACAGATATAACTGTAACAAAAATTTTATTGGTGGCTTATTATACAAATGCCCCAAGTGAACATGCTGTACCTATCTGCACGCAATGCAACAAGGACTGCTCACTTGGAATAACTTTACAATTGACTTAAATTGTGGTGCTCCTGACAATATTGTCATGTCATTATGGGTGCAGTAAGAATTAGGCTGAGTGATGACGCCTGACAGCTTTACAAACATTTGTAGAATGTAGAAAGGCACCAACCCTATGAATTAATGTATCCTCCAATATAATTTAGGAATTGAGCTTCTTACATTGCATAAACAACTGATTAACACATGTTTATAAACTGCATTGCATTCCAACAGTTGCTACATTCTCTCATGACTCATGCAGTCCTTTTCGTGGATGCAGACTTCTGGGAAGCATGAGCACAATTCAGATTAGCATCATGCACCGCATCCCACATCAGTAGCAGTTCGAAAGGCCGAAAACGGTGCACTAGCAGCAACTCACGGTAATAGCAAGGATTGAAAGAGTCATCTTGGGTTGAAGGAATCCTGACTCCAGCTGTCCTGAATCCGCTATGGGAGTGTGGGGCTAGTCCAGCCTTGGCCAGGCACATCCCCAAAAATACATCATCAATGGGGTATAGTTCAAGGTCTTGGGCTATGTGGTAAATGATATGAGCTGTATACACAGACATAAGTATGCCCCCTCCACCAACATATGGTGGGTACGACTTGATAGTGGTCACTATTTCTGGCACATAATACTTGCTCGACTTCTGGCGAATGGACCCAACCCCATAAATGAGATGGCCCACAAACAGGTGTTGGTGCACCTTCATGCCTAGCAAGTAATCAACCATGTTATCGGTGTTGGCAAAAACATCATCATCTCCATTGAAGATGAATTTGGCTCTGGGGCAAAATTCACTGACCCACTGCAGCAACTTGTATTGTTTGAGGGTGAGGTTGAAAAAGGTATCCAAGAAATCCCATTGCAGGACATCTCTGTGTTCTCTGTTTTCCATGGCTAACAGCTGATTCAATTTCCTCCTTTCTTTTTGGTCAGGAGAGACACCAGAGATAAAGACTCTCTTAATTTGGACCCCATTGAATTTGCGTTCTTTGCCCCAGGTCTTCCTTACCATTTCCCGCCGATCCTGGTTGAAAGGGTCAGATTTGATTACCAGGAGCAGGAAGACATTCTGAGATCCTTCTCGACCACCGCATTTGTCTGGGACGTTTTGAATCATGTCAAAGTCTCGACAGTGTTTATACATCAAGAAGTTTTTTATGTGTTCTTTCTGTTGATCAAATGAGGACAGGTGCAACAATGTCCTGTTCGCGTGGCACTTTGGCTTGAGCACTGATTCAGTTGCATCAGCTGTAACAACCTTGGGCAGATCTTTACGATGAACAGTTTCTGCAACATCATCAGTCTCTCGACGTTGGTCATTATCCCAGAAAATGAAGAACAATCCCAGAGTAATCAAAACAGTCAACACTACGTTCTCATAGAATCGCCGATGTCTTCTCATCTTTCACCGGAAGTAGAGAAAAAAATATGGATTAATTCAAAGAAAATTTTAAATTTACATAATACTTGAGAAGAATGGGAAGTTTAAGCTGTAATGAGGTTCACTAATGCTTTGTAATATTGACCTCAAAATGGTGGTGAGGTAAGGAATAGGCAGGGCCCTTGACACTGTTGAAAGTTTAATTGACCTGAAGCATTCCATTCCAGCAGAAAAACAAATCTACCTATAGGATCCCATCTCTGTCATTAAACTGAAAATCGCATAGTTTCTTTTTGGGCATTAAAGATATATGATTCCAACGGCTGTATTCCACCTCTCTTCACAGCTCTCATCACTCCTCTCGGGCTTAAACTGAACTGAGACATACAGCAATGGAGCACAATGCAGGCATTTTGGCCCATGATGTTGCATCGACCATTTAATCTGCTCCAAGATCAATTTATCCCTACTCTCTCAAATAGCTCTCCATTTTTCTTTCATCCATGTGTTTATCTAAAAGCCTTTTAAATCTCACTGATGCATCTACCCTTATCACTGCCCAGGCTGTGCATTCCATACACCCACCATTTTCTTTTTAAAAAAAATACTACTTCTGACAATCCCCTAAACTTTTCTCTAATCACTTTAACATTATGCCCCATCATATTAGCCCTTTCTGCCCTGGGAAAATGTTGTTGGCTCTCCATTATCTATGCCTCTTATCAGCTTATACGCCTCTATCAATTCACTTCTCCTCCCACTTTGCTCTAAAGAGGAAGGCCCCAGCTCGTTCAACATTCAGTTTGAGTTCACAGGTTATTGATACTATGGAAGATGATCTGTTATTGATCTGTTGTATTAGTAACCGAATATATGGCAGTGCAGGGAAGGTAACGTGTTAGTACAGCTACTGAAAGCATCTGATTTTCATGGCATTTCAACCTGGTCTATGTATGCCTACAATAGGAGAAACAAAAAGAGGTATACTCACGGACCTTGGCTTCCTGCTTCTATTTTAACCAGAGAATTGTATTCAAAGTTAAATAAGCGGGGGCCCACCCACGCTGCCATCCATTGGTCAAGCCACTTTATGGAAGGCTACAACTAAGGCATAACTAGTCCCAAAGGCAAGGCTAATTCCACCCAGAGATTCAGCAGTATGCAATTGTGACAAGACAGCGAAGCCATCGCAGGCCCATATCTATTGAAGGAAAACGGCACCAGCATCACCTATGGCAGGAATTTACGCTTCATGAAGAGCAGTGAACCTTGGACTCCAGGAGCCCAGAGAAAGCACAGATAACTGATAGCAGAACAGGGCAGATAGTTAGCATAATCCACAATGTGTATGAGTAAAACCCTGGATGCCAGGAGCCCTGAAAAGACGCCAGTGACTGATAGCAGAACGATGTGTACAAGTAAAACTATTTGCACTGGGATGCAACTTGTGTCACTTTAGAATTATGGAATCCTAGAGTAATGCGATCTAAACAGGCCCTTCGGCCCAACTGGTCCATACCAACCACAGCATCCTCCCTGCTAGTCCCAGTTGTCTAGTTTGGCCCACAACTCTCCAAGCCTCTCCCTTCCATGTACCTGTCCAAATGCCTGTTAAATGTTGCAGTTGAACCCACTTCAACCACTTCCTTTAGTAGCTTCTTCCGGGTACTCACGGTCCTCTGTGTACAGAAGTTATCCCAATTTCTCTTTTCAATGTTTCCCCTCTTTCGCTTCTATCTGTGACCTCTCATGTTGGACTCTCCAACTCTCCAATAATGAAAATCCACCTTATCAATACCCCTTGTGATTTTAAACTTCTGAGGTCACCTCTCATTCTCCAAGGAATAAAGGTCCAGCATGGCCAACCTCACTGTAACCCAGGCCCTCTAGCCCCAAAAGCATCTTCGTAAATCCCTTCTGCACCCTCTACAACTTTGCAGCGTCTTACCTACAACAGGGTAACTAAAATTGTACAAAATATTCAAAAGTGGTCTCAACAACAAATTACATAACTGCAAATAAAGCACCGCCCTTAAACTCTACACAATAACTGATGAAGGCTACCATGCTAAACGCTTGTTTTCACCATCCTGCCTTTCAGTGAACTGACTTGCCAGCGCCTTCCCTTTCATTGTACAAGTCCTACTTCATTTGAATGTCCATCACCTCACATATAACCATATAACAATTGCATCACAGAAACAGGCCATCTCAGCCCTTCTAGTCCGTGTCGAATGCTTACTCTCACCTAATCCCACCGAACTGCACTCAGCATATAACCCTCCATTCCTTTCCTGCCCATATACCTATCCATTTTTTAAAAAATGACAATATCGAACCTGCCTCTACCACGTCAACTGGAACCTTGTTCCACACAGCTATCACTCTCTGAGTAAAGAAGTTCCCCCTCTGTTACCCCTAAACTTTTACCTCCTGACTCTCAACTCATGTCCTCTTGTTTAAATTTCTCCTACTCTCAATGGAAAAAAGCCTATCCAAGTCAACACTATCTAGCCCCCTCATCGCTTTAAAAACCTCTATCAAGTCCCCCTCAAACTTCTACGCTCCAAGAAATAAAGATCTAACTTATTCAACCTTTCTCTGTAAGTTAGGTGCTGAAACAAAGGCAACATTCTAGTAAATCTTCTCTGTACTCTACTTTGTTGACATCCTTCCTATAATTCGGTGACCAGAACTGTACACAATACTCAAATTTGGTCTCACCAATCCCTTGTACAATTTTAACATTACATCCCAACTCCTATACTCAATGCTCTTATTTATAAAGGCCACCATAACAAAAGCTTTCTTCACCACTCTATCCACGAGATTCCACCTTCAGGGAACTATGCACCATTATTCCTATATCACCCTGTTCTACTGCATTCCTCAATGCCCTACCATTGAACATGTATGTCCTATTTTGAATAGTCCTACCAAAATGTAGCACCTCACATTTATCGGCATTAAACTCCATCTGCCATCTTTCAACCCACTCTTCTAACTGGCCTAAATCTCTCTGTAAATCTCTCGCTTTGAAAACCTACTTCATTATCCACAACGTCACCTATCTCAGTAACATCGGCATACTTACTAATCCAATTTATCACCCCATCATCCAGATCATTAATTTATATGACAAACAACATTGGATCCAGTACTGATCCTGGAGGCTCACCACTAGTCTCCGGCCTCCAACCTGACAAACAGTTATCCACCACTACTCTTTGGCATCTCCCATCCAGGCACTGTTGAATCCATTTTACTACTTCAATATTAATACCTAACGATTGAACCTTCCTAACTAACCATCCGTGTGGAACCTTGTCAAAGGCCTTACTGAAGTCCATATAGACAGCATCCACTGCATTACCTTCGTCAACTTTCCTAGTACCCTCTTCAAAAAAATTCAAGATTTGTCAAACATGACCTTCCACGCACAAATCCATGCTGACTGTTCCTAATCAGACCCTGTCTATCAAAATAATTATATATACTATCTCTAAGAAAACTTTCCATTAATTTACCCACCACTGACCTCAAAATTACAGGCCTGTATTTGCTAGGTTTACTCTTAGAACTCTTTTTAAACAATGGAACCACATGAGAAATACGCCAATCCTCCGGCACCACCACCTATTCTAAAGATATTTGAAATATTTCTTTCAGAGCCGCTGCTATTTCTACACTAACTTCCCTTAAGATCCTAACGAATATCCTGTCAGGTCCCGGAGATTCATCCACTTTTATATTCCTTAACAGCGCCAGCACTTCCTCTTCTTTAAACAGCTCAGGTATTTGTAAAGTAACGGTGATAGCGGGGTAACACCGACGGGAGTAATGTAAATAGACCCGGTAGTCATGAAAGACATCTGATAGATAAGGTTATTTTTTCCCAGTGAGTGAACACTAATGTGTTTGTGAAATAGGTTGCATTCGTTTGGACGTGATTATCTATAGTTTGTAATCACCACATAGCTGCTGCCTTGCCCATCATTGTATGGCCCCATTGTGGACAAATATTTAAGATTGCTTTATAAAGTTGTTGACTCTGAGATCGGTGCTGCTCCAGGTTGCCGAGGCACAGTTAAATCTGGCGAAAAGTAATGTCCAGTGTTCAAAAGATTATTCCAAAATTATAACATTTACCAGAGTTCACATGGCCCGTCCTGCTACTGTGTCTTTCCTATAAGCCCACAGCGATTTCTGCCCTCAGCTGTCACTGAAGTTTACAGTCTGACAGTCAATTGGTTCCAAAATAAACAATAAATTAATGCGATGACACTACCCGATTTGAACCAGGATGCGGGTCGCGGTTGCTCCCTGGAGCTGATCGATTTGTCGTGAGATACAGTATGTAATCTTTGTCACCGTCTACTGAGGTACGAAATTAAGCCTGGATCGAACAGCACATCAGAACCATTGGCTCGAAGGAGTTTTTGTGTCGTTTAGTTCCTGCGCTGTGGAGCAGGGTCTGGAGTTACGTGCTGATGAGTGTGAGTGCAGTCTTATGTGTGTGTTGTCAACTGAACATTACTCTGATTGTGTTCACTTACTGTTTGGTCCCACAGAATTCAGGTGCTCGGATTCGCTGGTAACAGAACCAGGAGCTCAGCACAGAGTAAACACAGAGACTGTACTGGGTGGGCAACGTTACGATGAGTTAATGTGCCCCCTTGTGACGGTTGGTTTTCTAGTGTTTCTACCAGTTCATTACTGTCTTTAAAATTGTGTGGCTTTGCGGATCAGCTTGCTTTTTCTGCCGGAGAGAGTGTGCTATTCCAGCAAAGACAACAAGTATCTGTCAGTGATATTTAAAATAAAATGTTATGAGTTATATCTCATTGGCTGTTGCTAACATATGTCTATGTGCACTGTATTGCGCTCCTCCTGTACCTGATAATGCGGCCTCTGATTGTACATCCGTGGTCTTCTACTGCCGTAGCCCGTCCAGTTCAATGTTCGACACGTTGCGCGTCCAGTGATGCCTCTCTGCACAGTGCAGTAGTTCGTGATTATCTGAGTTACCGTCGTCTTCCTGGCAGATTGAATCAGTCCCGCCTTTCTCCACCGATCTCTCTCATTAACAAAACGTTTTTGCTCTCAGAATTGCCGCTACCTGACTTTTTTCCCAGCACCATTCTCCGCAAACTGAGACTGCTGAACTTGACAAACCCAGGAGTTCTGCAGTTCCTGCGATATTCAAACTGAACCGTCTGGCACCAACAAACATTCCACTCTCAAAGTCATCGAGATCGCATTTCACCTCCAGGTGATGTTTGTTGGAGACAGAACGTACCTTGTGCTAAGGAACAGGTCACGGAGAGACCCGCTGGTAACGCTGTTGGTTTAGTTAATGATTATCACCAGGAGCTGACTGAACATTAACCAGGGTGTGTCCATTACTTACAGAACCCGTAACACAGCCTTACTGGGACAGGGTGGTAACAGAATCTGTACACGGTAAGAAGCTCGATCTACTGACATATAAACATCACAAAGGTATTTAGCCACTTTTGTGAACAGTTAAATGAGACTGAGAACGTATTGGATTGTTCAATCATACAACTGTAGCGAATCGCTTTTGAAAGAATTAATAATTCCCTTCAGCTAATTGCATGCACCGACTTCCTGTGCATGTCCCGCGGGAAACTGGTGTCGTTGGAAATGTTATAGAAAAAGCTGCATTTTCAACCCAGCTCCGAATCATCAGCAAAGGCTCGGGAGGTGCGAGCTTCCCGCATCTCGGATCTGTCCCCGGGCTACTGCTTGCAACAGCAGGAGGCCGGTCCATCCACACTCGGGGCTTTACCGATCCCCGACCGAGGGAACTGAGGATTCGCTTTGCTTATTCCTTCACTGGAGGGATCGACACTATCTGTCTACTCTTGACGACATTTCATTAGGTAGCTACTGGGAGCTGGCGAAATTATGAGAACTACTCACATTGCAGTTTATAGCGGGAGAGGGGTGTAAAGATGTGATGGTTCCATTATATAGTCGGTTGGTGGGACCTGTTGTGGATCACCGCTTGCAGTGTTGATTCCCTTCTGTCAGAAGTGTGTGGGTAGGTGGGAGATCAAAAGAAGGTTTAACAGAGAGACGTCTGCACCGTGTGAGTTGTCCTGTGAGGTAAGGTCTGTGATCTTGGCTTTTTTCAGTGATTGAGAAGAATTCGTCATGACCTAAGTTTACAGGTTATCTCCCCCCCACACCCTCTCTCCCCTCTCCTCCCCTCTCCCCCACTCCCCTTTACACCACTCTCCCCCTCTCCCCCTCCCTCCCCCTTTCCCCCTCTCTCTGCCCCCGTGAGTCTCTAATGTGTCTATTTACGTTACTCCCGTTGGTGTGTTTCCTTGCTATCACACATGCTTTACAAATATCTGAGATGATACTCTTTACAGTGTGATGAAAATACCTTTAACGTTAAATTCACTGGATGTGTTTTGTCAGCCGGAGGATGCTGATGGGATATTTAATAAAATACACATGCTGAATTTACGGTGACCGAATTAGGTCTGTCTGTGATCTCAGCGCCTTAATCCTGCGTCTCACCTGTAACATCTCACTCACTTGTCCTTCAAAGACCAATACACTGCAGAGATTACAGAAATAATGGTAATAATCTGCTTCTGCTGAATATTGAGGAGGCCATTCCAATGAGACAGAGGGGGAGAGGATTTCCTGTACTAAATGTCACTGGGCGTTGATACAAATATCAAAGTCTGCATTCAGTCGGCACTTTATTACGCACTTTCTGTACCTAACAAAGTAGTAACTTAGTGTCCGTTCGTGGTCTTGGACAGGGCGTCAAAGTATACGGTGAGAAGGCCGAGAACTGGGGTTGAGGAGGAGAGAAATATAAATGGTGAGCCATGATTGAACTGTGGAGCAGACCCGATGGGCCAGATGGCCTAATTATCATCCTATTTCTTAAGGACTTATAGTCTTCTGCTGCCGTAGCCTGTTCACATCAAAGATCAAAATGTTACGTGATCAGTGATGTATTTCTGCACACTGCTTATAGAACATAGAATAGTACAGCACATTACAGGCCCTTCGGCCCACAATGTGTTGCCGACCCTCAAACCCTGCCTCGCATATAACTCCCCACTGCATTTTATAGCGGTGGGGGGCGTGTAAAGATGTGATGGTTCCATTATACAGTCATTGGTGAGACCTGTTGTGGATCACCGTCTTGTGTTGATTACAGTGTGTCTGAATTTTGTGGGTAGTTGAGAGATCTTTAACAGGTTTAACAGAGAGAGATCTGCGCGTTGTGAATTGTCCTGTGAAGAATCGTCTGTGATATTGGCTTTTTTTCAGTGATTGAGAAGAATTTGACATGGCCTAAGTTTACAGGGCAGTGGATACATTGCAGTTTTTTTTAATAACAATGTACTCGATTTTATCCGTAGTAGTTCGGTAAAATCAGTGGGATATTTGATGAGACATAAAGTATCCTGCGGCGTCTTGATAGGGACGTGGACAAAATAGTTCCTGTTGTGGGAGGAACTGAAAGCAGCAGAAGACAGTTGAAAGCAGATTATTACAATTAGTTCTGTAATCTCTGCAGTGTAATGTTCCTTGAAGGACAAGTGAGCGAGATGTTACTGGTGAGAGGCAGGATTAAGGCGCTGAGATCACAGACAGACCTAGATCGGTCACAGTAAATTCATGATGTGAACTTTATTAAATCTCCCATCAGCCTCCTCTAGCTGGCAATAATATATCAAGTGAATTTAATGTTAAAGGATGAGCCTAGTTGGGAGTTTTTTTTTAATGTCCCTGTTGTGTCTGCCTCTCTGACTACCCACGGCAGATCTTTCCACGGACCCACTGGTCTAGGGGAAAAAAATCGCTGAGATCCCTGTACTTTCTTCTGATCACTTGTATTAACCATTTCAGCTGGGAAATATATATATCAGTTAGAAGTAAGGCCTGTAAGTGGGCAGAAGAATCAGTTAACATGACTTGATAAAGTGTTGGGCTGGTTTGTTGTGTTAGGTTTTTTTATATTTAGCAAAATATTTTTCCCTTTGCAGGGCTCCTCTATTTTAGGGCCGTATCTTGTCTTTTTTTGTAACTGGCGGGAGAAATTAAGGACAACTTTTTAAAGCCACTATTATAAAATGGGCAGCTCGCGGAGACTATTCCGTTTTTGCTCTATGGAGATGCATTTCGGCTTTTTTTGCCGATTTTCTTGCTTTTGGGGTGGTGGGAGGATTGGGGTTAGTTTTGATTTACACGATTAAATGTAAGATTAATTTTAGTTTTTTGGGGGGGGGATTTTTTTCCCATTACGGAGTTCCAGAACATGCACATTTTGTGTATGGTTGTACTTAGCAGCGCCAGTTTTGATTTACCTGTGCTGTTATGCTTCCATTTACGTGTTAAATAGAATAATTTTTATGACAATTAAACAGATAAATGTTGTAAGTTGGAATGTATGTGGTTGGAATCATCCTATTAAGCGAAAAAAGACTTTTAAAATCATTAAGCCGATACAATTTTTTTTCAAGATACGCATATCATAACGGGCGATCAAAATAGATTTTTAAAATGTGGAAGGGCCTTCAATTTCACGCTACGTGTCAAAATAAAACAAAGCAAGTATCTATTTTTATTCAGTCTAATACTTTATTCATTCAAGAAGAGATTGTGTCAGATATTAATGGTAGATTTTTAATTGTTAAAGGAACAATTTGCAATAGAAAAATTGTTCTGGTTAACCTATATGGACCTAATGTGGGTGATCCTTCTTTTAAAAAGAAAAATGTATTTATTTTATTGTCGGACTTAAATGAATATATGTTGTTAATGGGTGGTGATTTTAACTTTTGTTTAAACCTTTTGATTGTCAAGAGTTCAACTAATCAGCGGCTTCCGAGTTGTTCTGCATCACTTATTAATATTTTTCTAATTGATTTTGGCCTGGTTGAAATTTGGAGACATTTATATTCTAATAATCGTGATTATTCTTTTTTTTCTCACGTTCACAAAAAATATTCGAGAATCGATTACTTCATAGTTGATCCCCGATTTTAGTCCAAAGTCCAGAAATGTGAATATGATGCTATAGTTCTTTCGGATCATGCGCCTTTAAGTTTAGCTTTTGAATTAAATGATGCCGTTATTGCAAATTTGCGTTGGCGTTTTCCAGAAAATTTATTACGAAGTCCGGACTTTGTCAAATTTATTGAGACTCAGATAAAAGATTTTTTTTTCTTTTAAGCAATACGAGAGATGTTTCAAAATTGCTTATATGGGATACATTTAAAGCATATCTGCGCTGTCAGATAATTTCCTATTCAGCTAAGCTTACGAAACAGACAAAAACAGAGTTAGATAAGATTTCCAAACAAATTAAAGACTTGGATAATATTTATGCAGTCTCTCCTAACATTGATTTATCGAAAGAAAGAGTTGAACTCCAATTACAATGTAATTTTTTATTAACTTATCCTATTGAAAGAACTTTACTTAAATTGAAAAGTCAATATTATGTATTTTGAGATAAAAGTAACAATCTATTAGCATCGCAGTTAAAAGCATCTGGAGCTAAAAGAGAAATTTTAAATATTTGTAAGGAAGATGGTAGTTTAGTATGCAATTATGAAGATATTAATAAAAAAATTCACGACTTCTATATTGAACTTCATAAATCTCAGTTTCCAATTGATTTTTTCTAAAATGAATGACGTTTTACAAAAGACTGATTTTCCTAAAATTTCTGCTGAGGATCAACAAACTCTTGGTGCTCCTATTACTGAAAGGGAAATTTAGAAAGCTAATTTTTCTTTGCAATCTCGTTAAGCTCCTGGACTGGATGGGTATTCTGTAGGATTTTATAAAAATTTGAAAAATTGCTCTCTTCACATATGTTGGAAACATAGAAAGATTCTTTTTTGATAGGAGAGTTACCTCCCACATTTTATAAAGCTTTTATTTCATTAATTCATAAGAAAGATAAAGATTATACTGACTGTGCTTCATATAGACCGAGTTCATTATTAAATGTGGATGGTATAATTCTCTCAAAAATAATGGTTAATCGGTTGGAAAATTATTTAGCTAAAATTATTTCTCAAGATCAGATAGGTTTTATAAGGCCTAAATTTCCAGCATCCGCAGATTTCCTCGTGTTTAGGTTTAATAAAGGGCCGTTATTCCTTTTCTAATGTCCGAAGAATGTTAAATGTTATAGATTCATCCTTCTTTAAGGTTTCCCAATGTGTCGTGTCTCTTGCTGCTGAAAAGGTATTCGATAGAGTTGAATGGAGATACTTATTGAATGTTTTAGAGAAATTCGGCTTTGGTATTAATTTTAATAAGTGGATTAGAATGATATATAAAAGCCCCATTGCTACTGTTATTACTAACATTTGCAGATCTCCTTTTTTCGGCTTTCATTGGGTACGAGACAAGGATGTCCGTTAAATCCTTTGTTATCTAATTTGGTGCTGGAACCCTTGGCTATTAAACTTCGTAAAGCTAAAGATATTCATGGAATTTTTATAAATGGGACTTCATAAGATCTCTCTTTCTGCTGACGATCTTTTAGTTTATATTTCGAATCTTGAAGAATCCATTCTTAGCTTATGAAACTATTCAATGATTCTGGAAAGTTTTCAAGATATAAACTAAACCTTCATAAAAGTGAATTATTTCCTCTAAATGATTCTGCTCCTATATATGATGACATTCCTTTTAGAGTTACGGACATTTAAATATTTAGGTATTATTATCACTAAAATTATAATTATCTTTATAAAGCTAATTTGGTTCCTTTAGTGGTTTTTAAGAAGCAATTATTTTGTACATGGAATCCACTTACACTTTCGGTAGTCGGTTGAATTTATGCAGTTAAAATGATGATTTTACCAAAATGTTTATATGTATTTCAAAATATCCCTTTTCTAACTAAGAAGTTCTACGGTCAAGTTGATTCCATTATTTCAACTTTTGTTTGGAATAATGCAAAAGCGAAGAATTGCTAAATATCACTTTCAAAAATTTAAAAAAAGATGGAGGTCTTGCTTTGCCTTATTTAAGAATATATTATTGGGCTGTTAATATACGTTATATGTGCTTTTGGTTATATGGGGCTGATAAAGATGAACCTTGGGCTGATTTAGAATTGAATGCTGTGAAACAGTTTCATTTAACCTCATTATTAGGAGATTCTTTGTCTGTACAACTGGCCAAGATTACTAATTTAAATTTATATCCTGTGATTAAGCAGTCATTACAAATTTGGTTCCAGTTTCGTAATTTTTTAATCTTAAAAAAGTTAAACTTTTTAGTTTAATTTATTGAAATTATTTAATTAAACCTTCATTAAGAGATCCTACTTTTTTTTTGGAGGAACAAAGGGGTTTGTTCCTCCACGGATTTGTTCCAAGATGGCTGACTGATGTCTTTTCAGAAATTAGAAACTAAATACTCTCTATCATATTCACATTTCTTGCAATATCTTCAGGTCAGTCACTTCTTACAAAAATACTAAAGTAATTTTCCATATATAGAAGATTCTGACCTGTTAGATAATATTTTTAAAATGAATCCTTTAGAAGGGTTTTATTGGGAAAATGTATAATTTATTGTTACAGCAACAAAATTACCCTTCACTTAAGATTAAGCAAGATTGGGAGAGAGATCTTAACATGACCTTTATAACAGAAGATTGGTTGCGGATTTTGAAGTTGGTTAACTCTTCTTCGATTTGTGCCAGTCACTCTTTAATTCAATTTAAAATTGTACATCTTTACTATTTGACAAAGGAGAGACTGTCTGAAATGTTTCCCAATGCTGATAGTCAGTGTGGCATTTGTAAAACCGAGACAGCCACATTGACACATATATTTTGGTCGTGTTTTGTATTGAAACATTTTTGGAAATCTATTTTCTCTACAATTTCTAAAGCTTTAAAATTAATTTACCACCTAATAAATTGCCAGTTTTATTTGGTATAATCCCTCAATATATTCATGGTATTCCTCCATCAGATGGACATGTAACTGCATTCGTTACAATATTGTCCAGAAGGGCTATTTTATTGAAATGGAAAGATGCTTCTGCTCCAACTTTGATACAATGGTTCTCTCAGGTGATGCTATGTCTTAGTTTGGAAAAAAAAAATAGAAGTCGAACTTTTGATCCTCGATTCGATTTTGAGAAAAGGTGGGATTCATTCGCACGCTACTATTATCTGATTTGAGTTAATTAATATGCTTTCCTTACAATTTTTCTTTAAGTGGATTTCAGTTGGCGGATTGATGGATTTTTTTTAATGGAAGATTGTATGATGTATAGCTCCGAGGTGTGCTCCCAATGGGTTTTCTTTTTGGTTTTTTTTTTCAGTTAGCAGGAGTTCTTTTTTTTCCTTCTTTTTCTTTATAAAAATATTCTTAACACTTTACTGTTCTTATTATTATTGATAAATTGCTCAGCTTTGTTAATCAGTTATTTGCTAATTTAATTCCTTATTGCATATTATGACATATTGACTTAATGATAGATAGATAGATAGATAGATAGATACTTTATTCATCCCCATGGGGAAATTCAACATTTTTTCCAATGTCCCATACACTTATTGTAGCAAAACTAATTACGTACAATACTTAACTCAGTAAAAATATGATATAAAGTCACCCTCTCAAAAAGCATTAATAAATAGCTTTTAAAAAGTTCTTAAATACATTGAATGGTAATAAGGTTTGACAAACCTTATTGAATTTTTTGAAGTAGTTACGAGGAATGTTGACGAGGGAAAGGCAGTGGATGTAGTCTATATGGACTTCAGCAAGGCCTTTGACAAAGTTCCACATGGAAGGTTAGTTAAGAAGGTTCAGTCGTTAGGTATTAATGCTGGAGTAATAAAATGGATTCAACAGTGGCTAGATGGGAGATGCCAGAGAGTAGTGGTGGATAATTGTTTAACGGGATGGAGGCCAGTGACAGCGGGGTGCCTCAGGGATCTGTTTTGGGCCCAATGTTGTTTGTAATATACATAAATGATCTGGATGATGGGGTGGTAAATTGGATTAGTAAGTATGCTGATGATACTAAGGTAGGAGGTGTTGTGGATAATGAGGTGGGTTTTCAAAGCTTGCAGGGAGATTTATGCCGGTTAGAAGAATGGGCTGAACGTTGGCAGATGGAGTTTAATGCTGAGAAGTGTGAGGTTCTACATTTTGGCAGGAATAATCCAAATAGAACATACAGGGTAAATGGTAGGGCATTGAGGAATGCAGTGGAACAGAGAGATCTAGGAATAACAGTGCATAGTTCCCTGAAGGTGGAGTCTCATGTAGATAGGGTGGTGAAGAAGGCTTTTGGAACGCTGGCCTTTATAAATCAGAGCATTGAGTACAGAAGTTGGGATTTAATGTTAAAATTGTACAAGGCTTTGGTAAGGCCAAATTTGTAATATTGTGTACAGTTCTGGTCACCGAATTATAGGAAAGATATCAATAAATTAGAGAGAGTGCAGAGACGATTTACTAGGATGTTACCTGGGTTTCAGCACTTAAGTTACAGAGAAAGGTTGAACAAGTTAGGTCTCTATTCATTGGAGCGTAGAAGGTTGAGGGGGGATTTGATCGAGGTATTTAAAATGTTGAGAGGGATAGATAGAGTTGACGTGAATAGGCTGTTTCCATTGAGAGTAGGGGAGATTCAAACGAGAGGACATGATTTGAGAGTTAGGGGGCAAAAGTTTAAGGGAAACACGAGGGGGTATTTCTTTACTCAGAGAGTGATAGCTGTGTGGAATGAGCTTCCTGTAGAAGTAGTAGAGGCCAGTTCAGTTGTGTCATTTAAGGTAAAATTGGATAGGTATATGGATAGGAAAGGAGTGGAGGGTTATGGGCTGAGTGCGGGTAGGTGGGACTAGGTGAGATTAAGAGTTCGGCACCGACTAGGAGGGCCGGAATGGCCTGTTTCCGTGCTGTGATTGTTATATGGTTATATGGTTATATGGTTAAGCTCAGTCCTAACCCCGGCACTTTAACATATCTTAATCCTGGCGGTTGAATTTTAAAGCCGAATGGCATTGGGTAGTATTGATCTCTTCATCCTGTCTGAGGAGCATTGCATCGATAGCAACCTGTCGCTGAAACTGCTTCTCTGTCTCTGGATGGTGCTATGCAGAGGATGTTCAGGGTTTTCCATGATTGACCGTAACCTACTCAGCGCCCTTCGTTCTGCTACCGATGTTATACTCTCCAGTTCTGTGCCCACGACAGAGCCCGCGTTCCTTACCAGCTTATTAAGACGTGAGGCGTCCCTCTTCTTAATGCTTCCTCCCCAACACGCCACCACAAAGAAGAGGGTGCTCTCCACAACTGACCTATAGAACATCTTCAGCATCTCACTACAAACATTGAATGACGCCAACCTTCTAAGGAAGTACAGTCGACTCTGTGCCTTCCTGCACAAGGCATCTGTGTTGGCAGTCCAGTCTAGCTTCTCGTCTAACTGCACTCCCAGATACTTGAAAGTCTTAACCTGCTCCACACATTCTCCATTAATGATCACTGGCTCCATATGAGGCCTAGATCTCCTAAAGTCCACCACTATCTCCTTGGTCTTGGTGATATTGAGACGCAGGTAGTTTGAGTTGCACCATATCACAAATTCCTGCATCAGTTTCCTATACTCTTCCTCCTGTCCATTCCTGACACACCCTACTATGGCCGTGTCATCAGCGAACTTCTGCACATGGCAGGACTCCGAGTTATATTGGAAGTCTGATGTGTACAGGGTGAACCTTTTTTGTCAATCTTCAATAATAATTAGTAAACAGATTTTAAAATGAAAAAACAATGTTAAAGGGATTTTCATCACACAGTAAAGGGAATCCACTCAAGTATTTGTAACGTATGGGTGAGGGCGGGGAAACACATCAACGGGAGGAAAGTAAACAGACCCATTAGTCAGAATTTTATCTCATTGATCAGTTTACTTATTTCCAGTAAGTGAACACTAATTTGAAGGTGAAATACATTCTTATCTTGTTGTACTCTTTAGGGCGTGGTTATCTCCAGATTGTAATGTCGACACAGCTGCTGCCTTGCCCGTTATTGGAATGGCCCCATAGTGGACAAATAATGAAGTTTGCTTTATAAAAGACCTAACTCTGAGATCAGTGGAGATCCAGGCAATGGGAACACTGTTAAATCTGGTGAAATTGAAGATCCAATGTTCAAAAGAAAATATTATTCCAAAATCATAACTTTTCACCGGAGTTGACAGTGCCCGTTCTGCTGCTGTGTTTTTCCAATAAACCCACAATGGTCTTTGCCTCCAGCTGTCGCTACGGTTTATAGTCTGAAAATAAATTGATCCCCATGCATACAATAAATTAATGCCAAACAAGAGAAAATCTGCAAATGCTGGAAATGCAAGCAACAGACACAAAACGCTGGAGGAACTCAGTAGGCCAAGCAGCATCTACGGAAAAGAGTACAGTCGAAGTTTCTGGCCAAGACTCTTCATCAGGACTGGAGAAAGAAAAAAGGTGATGGTTCAGAGCTAGAAGGAGGGGGAGGGGAGTAGAGGAAGACGCGGAAAATGATATGTGAAACCGGGAGGGGGTGCGATGAAGTAAAGTGCTGGGAAATTGATTGGTGAATGAGATACAGGGCTGGCGAAGTGGGAATCTGATAGGAGAGGACAGAAGGCCTGGAAAAAGAAAAGCAGGGAAGAGCACCCGAAGGAGACGATGGGCAGGCAAGTAGATAAGGCCAGAGAGAGAGAGAGAGAGAGGAATGGGGAATGGTGAAGGGGGGCGGTATTACCTGAAGTCTGAGAAATCGATGTTCATGCTATCAGGTTTTAGGCGACCCAGACGTAATATGAGGTGTTGCTCCTCCAGTCTCAGTGTCGCTTCAGCACAGCAGTGCGGAGACCAGGAATTGACATGTTGGAATGGGAATGGAAAGTGGAATTAAAATGGCTGGCCACTGGGAGATTCCGCTTTTTTTCTGGCGGTCAAAGTGTCGGTGTTCCACAAAGTGGTGCTGCCGAAGGGTCTCTGCCCAAAACGTCGACTGTCCTGTTTTCCATAGATGTCGCCTGACCTACTGAGGTCCCCCAGCATTCTGAGCGTGTTGAAATGAATTAGTGTGTTGACACCAACTGAACGGAGTCGGGATGCGGGTCGCGGTTGCTCCCTGGAGCAGAATGAATTGTGGACAGATACTGGATATAATCTGTGTCACCGGGCACTGAGGCACAATAGGAAGCCTGGACCGAACAGCACAATAGAATCAATTGCTTGAATCAGCTTTTATAGCCATATAATCATATAACAATTACAGCACAGAAACAGGCCATCTTGGCCCTTCTAGTCCGTGCCGAACGCTTACACTCAGCTAGTCCCACCTACCGCACTCTGTGTATCTGTCTCTCTCTCTCTCTGTCTCTCTCTGTATCTCCTTTTCTCTGTGTGTCTCTCTCGCTGTGTCTCTCTCTGTATCTCCCTTTCTCTGTGTATCTGTGTGTGTGTGGGTGTATCTCTCTCTCTGTCTCCCTCTGTATATCTCTCTATCTCTCTGTATCTCTGTATCTCCCTCTCTCTGTATCTCTCTGTCTATATATTTCTCATTCTCTTTGTCTCCCTCACTCTGTGTATCTCTCTGTATCTCTCTCTGTGTACCTCCTCACTATGTATCTCTCTCTCTTTCTGTATCTCACTCTCTGTTTATCTCCCTCTCTCTGTGTATCTCTCTCTCTCTGTATCTCCATCTCTTTGTGTATCTCCCTTTCTCTCTCTCTCTCTCTCTCTCTCTCTCTCTCTCTCTCTCTCTCTCTCTCTCTCTCTCTCTCTCTCTCTCTCTCTCTCCCTCCGTGTCTCTCTCCGTCTCTGTAGGTTTCTGTCTGTATGTCTCTGTATGACTGTGTATGTATGTTTGTTTCTCTAAGTCTGACTCGCTCTGCTTATTTTCTCTCTCCCTTCGTGCCAATTATTGCTTTTCTTCAGAAGCGAGTAAATTCTATCCCTTACAAACATTTTCCCGCAATTTAGCTGCCATTGAGGAAAGTGCATTGAGCTCCAATTTCCTGACTTGCCTGAGCTTTCCCTTCTCAAGCATAGGGCCGGCACTGTCTGTTTTGACGGGTATAATAGCAAATAACAGGGTAGGTTGCAGTTCAAAGAAGGTTTAGGTGATAGATACTGGACCACGTGGGTTGTCCTGTGAGGCAGCCTCTGTGATCATGGCTTGTTTTCATACATTTAGAACTTTTCCTGTTAGAAATAGTTACAGAACGTGGTGTTAGATGAATGAGAGGAGACTGGATTGTAGACATGACATATTGTATATGCGGCAGATTATACGCACGGCAGATTGTATACATGACGGATTGTATACTTGACGGATTGTGTACAAGGCAGATTGTGTCCATGAAGGATAGCATACATAACACACTTTGTACATAACAGATTTTATACATGACAGGTTGTATACAGTACATGGCATATTTTGTAAATGACAGATTGTATATATGACAGATTGTATACACGACAGACTGTATACAGGACAGGTTCTATATATGTTGATGCAGCATAAAGAACCCATGGAGTCTTTGCAGGGATGCAGAAAAAAATGGTTTCTGTACCGGTGGGGGTTGGGGAGGGGTGGGGACTCAAAATGATCAACAACAGTTGAAGACTGATGAAATGCATTTTTTCCCTCGCCTAGAGTCTAGTACTTCATTTGAATGATCGTCCTCCACATTCAGGAAAAACAGAGTCTTTGTAATCCTGCAGTGTAATAGCGCTTGATGCACACGTGAGTGAGATGTTACAGGATTGAGTCGCTGAGATCACAGACAGATCTGCGATGGTCACAGTCAATGCGGAATATGAATGTAATTAAATCTCCCATCAACATCCTCTGGCTGACAAAAACACATCCAGTGAATTTAATGTTAAAGGGGTTTTCATCATTATGTAAGGAGAAACAGCTCAGGTATTCGTAAAGTAAAGATGAGAGCGGGGAAACACGCCGACCGGAGTAACGTAAATAGACCCATCAGTCATGAAAGTCATCTGATTGATAAGATTATTTATTTCCAGTAAATGAACAATAATCTGAAGGTGAAATCCATTATTATCTTGCTGTACTCTTTTGGACCTAGTTATCTCCAGTTTGTTATCTCCACACAGTTGCTGCCTTGCCCGTTTATGTAATGGCCCCATTCTGGACAAATATTTCAGATTGCTTTATAAAGTTGTTGAGTCTGAGATCAGTGCTGCTCCAGGCTGCCGGGGCATAGTTAAATCTTGTGAAAGGGAATGTCCTGTGTTCAAAAGAAAAAATGATTCCAAAATCATAACTTTTCACCAGAGTTCACATGGCCCGTCCTGCTACTGTGTCTTTCCTATAAGCCCACAGCGATTTCTGCCCTCAGCTGTCACTGAAGTTTATAGTCTGACAGTAAATTGGATCCAAAGTAAACAATAATTTAATGCGATGACACGACCCGATCTGAGCCAGGATTCGGGTCGCGGTTGCTCCCTGGAGCAGATCGATTTGTCGTGAGATACAGTATGTAATCTTTGTCACCGTCTACTGAGGTGCAAAATTAAGCCTGGATCGAACAGCACATCAGAACCATTGGCTCGAAGGAGTTTTTGTGTCGTTTAGTTATTGCGCGGTGGAGCAGGATGTGGAGTTACGTGCTGATGAGTGTGACGTCCAGGTTTATGTGTGTGTTCTCAACTAAATATTGGCCAGAGTGTGTTCACTTACTGTTTGGGTCCACAGAATTCCGGTGCTCGGATTCGCTGGTAACAGAATCAGGAGCTCAGCATAGAGTAAACACAGAGACTGTACTGAGTGGGCAACGTTACGATGCGTTAATACGCCCCCTTGTGACGGCAGGAATTCTAGTGTTTCTACCATTTCATTACTGTTTTTCAAGCTGTGTGGCTTTGCGGATCCGCCTGATTTTTCTGCAGGAGTGAGTGTGCTATTTTAGTAAAGACAGCAAGTATCAGTCAGTGATATTTAAAATAAAACTTGCTGAATTAAATCTCATTGGCTGTTGATAACAAATCTCTATAGGCACTGTATTGTGCTCCTCCTGTACCTGACAATGCGGCCACTGATTGTATATCCGTGGTCTTCTACTGCCGTAGCCCGTCCAATTCAATGTTCGACACGTTACGCGTCCAGTGATGCCTCTCTGCACAGTGCAGTAGTTCGTGATTATTTGAGTTACTGTCGTCTTCCTGGCAGATTGAATCAGTCCCGCCTTTCTCCACCGATCTCTCTCATTACTAAGACGATTTTTCTCTCTCATAATTGCCGCTGCCTGAATTTTTCCCAGCACCATTCTCCGAAAAACTGATACTGTTGAACTTGACAATCCCAGGAGTTCTGCAGTTCCTGCGATATTCAAACTGAACCGTCTGGCACCAACAAACATTCCACTCTCAAAGTCATCCAGATCACATTTCACCTCCATGGTGATGTTTGTTGGAAACAGAACGTACCCTGTACAGGATACGGAGAGACCCGCTGATAAAGATGTGAGTTTAGTTAAAGATTATCACCAGGAGCTGACTGAACATGAACCAGGGTGTATTCATTACTTACAGAACCCGTAACACAACATTACTGGGACAGGGTCGTAACAGAACCTGGAGCCGATGTACACGGTAAGAAGCTCTATATACTGATACATAAACATCACAAAGGCAGTCACCCAGTTTTATGAACACGAATGGGATTGATAACGTATTGTGCTGATCGATATCAGAACTGTGGCGAATCGCTTTTAAGTGAATCAATAATTCCCTTCAGCTAATTGATTGCATCGACTTCCTGTGCATGTCCCGCGGGAAGCCGGTGCAGTTGGGGGTGTTATTGGAATCGCCGCACTTTCAACCCGGCTCCGAATCAACAGCAAGTGCTCGTGGGGTGCGAGCTTCCCGCATCTCGGAACGGTCCCCGGGCTACTGCTTGCAACAGCAGGAGGCCGGTCCGTCCACACTCGGAGCTTTACCGATCCCCGACCGAGGGAACTGAGGATTCGCTTTGTTTATTCCCTCACTGGCGCGACCGAGACTATCTGTCCATCCTAGACGGCATCGCGGTTTGTGGTCAAAAGTATGGAACCACCCACATTGCAGATTACTAGCCGGGGCGCGGGGTGGTCGTGGGGGAAGGTGGTGTAAGGAGTTGATGGTTCCATTATATAGACGGTTGGTGAGACCTGTTGTGGTTCACGGTCTGCAGTGTTGTTTCCCTTCTGTCAGATGTTAGTGGGTAGGTGGGAGATCAAAAGAAGGTTCAGCAGACAGATATCTGTCCCCGTGAGTTTTTCTATGAAGAATCTGTTGTGATCTTCACCTGTGGCGTTACAATAAACATGGGTGACCTGCTTGTATACATTACAGTTTTGTAATAACAATGCACTTGATTGCATCCGCGGTAATTTGGTAAATTGAGTGGGAACTTCGATGAGACATAAAGTATGCCGCGGAGATTGACAGGGACGTGGACAAAATAGTTCCTGTTGTAAGGTAAGAAGCTCTTGTTACTGAAATATAAACATTGCAAAGGCAGTCGGCCTCTGAAATGAGACTGAGAACTTATTAAGTTGTTCAGCAATTGAACTGTAGCGAATAGCTGTTGAAAGAATTAATAATTCCCTTCAGATAATTGAATGCATCGACTTCCTGTGCACGTCCCGGGGGAGACCGGTGTAGTTGGAGGTGTTATCGGAATCGCCGCAATTTCAACCCAGCTCCGAATCATCATCAAAGGCTCGGGAGGTGCGAACTTCCCGCATCTCGGAACTGTCCCCGGGCTACTGCTTGCAACAGCGGGAGGCCGATCCGTCCACACTCGGGGATTTACCGATCCCCGACCGAGGGAACTGAGGATTCGCTTTGCTTATTCCATTGCAGGCGGGGTCGACACTATCTGTCTGCCTTTTACGACATTTCGGTAGGTAGCTGCTGGGAGAGGGCGAAATTATGAGAACTACTCACACTGCAGTTTATAGCGGGGGAGGGGTTCGGAGGGAAGGGGTGCAAAGAGGTGATGGTTCCATTATCTAGTCGGTTGGTGAGACCTGTTGTGGATCACCGCCTGCAGTGTTGTTTCCCTTCTGTCAGAAGTGTGTGGATAGCTGTGAGATCAAAAGAATGTGTAACACAATGATATCTGTACTGTGTGAGTTGTCCTGTGAGGAAACGTCTGTCATCTTGACTTTTTTTCAGTTATTCAGAAGAATTTGACATGATCTAAGTTTACAGGGTGGTATATACATTGCAGTTCTTTTTTTTTAATAACAATGTACTCGATTGCATCCGTAATAGTATGGTAAAATCAGTGGGATATTTGATGAGAAATAAAGTATCCTGCGGCGTCTTGACCGAGACGTCGACAAAATAGTTCCTGTTTTGGGAGGAACTGAAAGCAGTTAACAACAGAGTCTCTCTCTCTCTCTCTCTCTCTCTCTCTCTCTCTCTCTCTCTCTCTCTCTCTCTCTCTCTCTCTCTCTCTCCCTCCCTCCCTCACTCCCTACCTCCCTCCCTCCCTCTCCCCCTCTCTCTCCTCTCTCTCTCTCTCTCTCTCTCTCTCTCTCTCTCTCTCTCTCTCTCTCTCTCTCTCTCTCTCTCTCTCTCTCTCACACACACACACACACACACACACACACACACACACACAAAACCAGGCACAGAATAACAGAGCAACCGTGAAATTTTACTGCTTTACTGTTCGGGACGTCGCAGTGGATAATGCCACAGAGCAATTTATTTAATTAAATCGCAAAATATGATATTAAAACTACAAATGATGGGAGTTTAGGGTAAAATTAAATGCTGGAATCTCACAAACTCTGGTAACAAGTAGTTATTCAGATTGCAGACACTGGGGAACTTTCTTTGCCCTACCATCGGGTGTTTATTGCTGTATTTTCTGTAACAGAAGTGATTAAATACAATATCAAGCCAACTTGGTGCAGTTTAAGTGAAGTGTCGAACTGGTCTGTTTGGTTTCAGCAGAGAATCCGCCCTGCGGACAGGCAGCAGCTTGCACACGGAAAATCGCGCTGTGAGTCTCACTGAACAGCAACACCAGCCCCGACTGAGTGCGAGCAGAAGGCATCTTTCACCCCGGTAGTGACATGTTAAATATCCCACGGGGCAGTGACCCGTCACCGATCTCTCTCAAACAAGAGAAATTCAGTAAATGATGGAAATCCGAGCAACACACACAAAATGCTGGAGGAACTCTGCAGGCCAGGCAGCGTCTATGGAAACGAGTAGAGTCGACCTTCGAGACCCCAGCTAATTTACTTTACATCGCGTCATTGGTTCTATCGCTCTTCCCTGTAGCAGAAAGGGTTAAACTTTCTTCACATTTGAGTGACAGTGCTTTGTCGAACCGGTTTGGATTTGATTTCAGCGGAACGGCCGCTCCCTGTTCTGAGGAATGTGACGGACAGGCAGCTGCTTGCTCGCAGACCCTGAGCACCGAGTCTCATAGAACAACAAACCGCACCTTCCAAATCAGTCAATCATCTGGCCTCTTCCCCTTTCCAGTCCAATCCTGATGAAGGGACTCGGTCCGTAACGTCGACTGTTTACACCCATCCATAGATGCTGCCTGAGCTGCTGAGTTCCTCCAGCACCCTGTGTGTTGCCATGGTTACGAGAGATCCGTGTGGGGCGGCGGGCGGGGCTATTTGTAAGAAACGACACACAGTATTCTTGCGGAATTAAGGTGAGAATAATTCCGCTTTAGATATTTATTTCGGATCTTCAATTTCAGACAACCAGTTGTCTGTGCATTGGATCAGCGTTCAAGGAGATATTTGTTTTTTTAAGCCACTTCTGGCTGTGGTGCTTTTTGTGTTCCAACTGCTTCCTGCTGGCATGATTTACATTTTCCACAGGCTAGGTAAAGATTAAGATCAGCTCTAGAACAATGACACCTGTTTCAAAGCAAGGTTGCGGGATCTGTACTGTAAACATCTGTTCCCTTTTCAGAGTTCCTTATTTCAGACGAATGCATCGATTGTTCTTGTGTTGATTGTGAGCAATCTGAACTCTCCCTCTCAATCGCTATGAGTAAATGGCGGAGCAGACTTGATGGACCAAAAGGCCTAATTCTACTCCTATGTCTAATGGTCTTATAGTCTTAATACTCATTAGGAGGCCCAACATCCCCTTGAGTGTTTCTGTTTGATCGAAACTTCTGGAGTTTAACTTTTCCTTCCTGACTAGTTTTGAACAGATTTATTCCATTTGAGTTTGAATATATATAGCCGAACGTGCTTGTTTTAATTTCAGAATAAAGGCGGCTCCCTGTACCTGAACAGGTAAGGGACGTTTGAACTGAAACTGTACCTACGCCGGGCAGTCCTGTTTACACACGGGGCGGAGTTCAGACCCTCCCAGAACCCGGATTGGATCAAATCCGCATCCTGGGACTGGCTGAGTTAAACAGAGAAACTCCGCCCCACTGGTTGCGATGAAAGAAAAAGGAGAGATCTACACAGAAATCCGGACAGAAAGGTTAACGCAGCCTGTTTGTTTTCCTCTTTAGGGTTGCTACATTGATCCCACTCCCGCCTCCTCCCGCTGTCAGACCCGTCCTGAGCCGGTGAGAACCTGGAGCCGCTGTACAAGGTAAGAAGCTCTATATACTGAAATATGAACATCACAAAGGCTGTTAGCCACTTTTATGAACAATTGAATGAGATTAATAACGTATTGTGTTGCTCGACATTAGAACCGTAGCGAATCACTTTTAAATGAATTAATAATTCCCTTCATCTAATTGAATGCATCGACTTCCTGTGCACGTCCCGGGGGAGACCGGTGTAGTTGGAGGTGTTATCGGAAACGCCGCACTTTCAACCCAGCTCTGAATCATCAGCAAAGGCTCGGGAGGTGCGAGCTTCCCGCATCTCGGAACTGTCCCCGGGCTACTGCTTGCAACAGCAGGAAGCCGATCCGTCCACACTCGGGGATTTACTGATCCCTGACTGGGGGAATTGAGGATTCGCTTTGCTTATTCCTTCACTGGCGGGATCGACACTATCTGTCCATCCTAGACGGCATTTCGGTTGGTGGTCAAAAGCATGGAACCACCCACATTGGAGATTACAGCCGGGGCGGGGAGTGGTCGTGGGGGAAGGCGGTGTAAGGAGTTGATGGTTCCATTATATAGTCGGTTGGTGAGACCTCTTGTGGATCACCGCCTGCGGTGTTGTTTCCCTTCTGTCAGATGTGAGTGGGTAGGTGGGAAACCAAAAGAAGGTTCAGCAGACAGATATCTGCCCCCATGAGTTTTTCTATGAGGAATCTGGTGTGATCTTCACGTGCGGTATTATCTAAAACAGGGGAGACCTGCTTCTACACATTACAGTTTTTTTTATAACAATGTACTTGATTGCATCCGCGGTAATTTGGTAAATTGAGTGGGAACTTCGATGAGACATAAAGTATGCCGCGGAGATTGACAGGGACGTGGACAAAATAGTTCCTGGTGTGTGAGGATCTGAAACCAGGCACCGCCAGTTGAAGACAGTTGAGATGTTTTCTCTCTCTCTCTCTGTGGGTCTAGTTGTGTCATGGGAATGTCTGTCCTCAGTATTCAGGAGAAGGAGAGTTTTTCAGTTAATATTGTAATCCTGCAGTGTAGTGGCCCTTGATACACAATTGAGTGAGATGTTACAGGTGAGAGGCAGGATTGATGAGCCGAGATCACAGTCAGATCTGCGTTGGTCACAGTGAATGCGGGATGCCAATGTAATTAAATCTCCCATCAGCAACTTCTGGCTGACAGAAACACATATCAATGGGCACTGTACTGTGCACGTCCCGTACCTAATACTGCGGCCACTGATTGTATATCCGTGGTTTTCTACATCTGTAGCCCGTCCGTTTCAATGTTCGACATGCTACACGTCCAATGACGCCTCTCTGCACAATGCATTTGCAGCGTGGTTATTTGAGTTACTGTCGACTTCCCGGCAGATTGAACTAATCTCGCTTTTCTCATTCGATCTCTCTCATTAACAAGGAGTTTTCGCTCTCAGAACCGCCGCACACTGATCTCCTTCCGCGCCATTCTCCGCAAAACTGAGACTGTTGAACGGGACAATCCCAGGAGTTCAGCAGTTCCTGCGATATTCAAACTGCACCCTCCGGCACCGACAAACATTCCACTCTCAAAATCACTGAGATCACATTTCATCTCCATGGTGATGTTTGTTGGAGACAGAACGTACCCTGTGCTAAGGAACAGGACGCGGCGAGACCCGCTGGTAACGCTGTGGGTTTAGTTAATGATTATCACCAGGAGCTGACTGAACATTAACCAGGGTGTGTTCATTACTTACAGAACCCGTAACACAGCTACTGGGACAGGGTGGTAACAGAACCTGAAGCCGCGGTACACGGTAAGAAGCTCTTTTTACAGAAATATAAACATATAAATATAATGAAATATTGAAATAAATGAAATATAAACGGCTGCACAGGTGGAAGGTAAACTGAGGAAGATCTGTACCAGCAAGGCGGCTGGACCGGATGGAGTTTCCCCACGATTACTGAGGGCCTGTGCGACTGTGCTGGGAGAACCACTACAGCGCATCTTCAACATGAGCCTAGATCAGAGAAGAGTACCCAGACAGTGGAAAACATCCTGTATTGTCCCGGTACCGAAGAAACCACAACCAAAGGAGTTGAATGACTTCAGACCTGTTGCCTTGACGTCGCACGTGATGAAGACCATGGAGCGGCTGATAATACAGAATCTGAGGCCACAAACCAGGCACGCCCGGGATCCGCTTCAGTTTGCGTATAAGGAGAAGGTGGGAGTGGAGGATGCTATCACGTATTTGCTGCACAAATCACTCTCTCACCTAGATGGGGTCAGTTGTGCCAGTGATCATTAATGGAGAATGTGTGGAGCAGGTTAAGACCTTCAAGTATCTGGGAGTACAGTTAGACGAGAAGCTAGACTGGACTGCCAACACAGATGCCTTGTGCAGGAAGGCACAGAGTCGACTGTACTTCCTTAGAAGGTTGGCGTAATTCAATGTCTGTAGTGAGATGCTGAAGATGTTCTAAAGGTCAGTTGTGGAGAGCGGCCTCTTCTTTATGGTGGCGTGCTGGGGAGGAAGCATTAAGAAGAGGGACGCCTCACGTCTTAATAAGCTGGTAAGGAAGGCGGGCTCTGTCGTGGGCAAAGTACTGGAGAGTTTAACATCGGTAGCTGAGCGAAAGGCGCTGAGTAGGCTACGGTCAATTATGGAAAACCCTGAACATCCTCTACATAGCACCATCCCGAGACAGAGAAGCAGTTTCAGCGACAGGTTACTATCGATGCAATGCTCCTCAGACAGGATGAAGAGGTCAATACTCCCCAATGCCATTAGGGTTTACAATTCAACCACCAGGACTTAAGAACTTTTTTTAAAGCTATTATTAATGCTTTTTGAGTTAGTGATTTAGATGCATATCATATTTTTACTGAGTCAAGTATTGTATGTAATTAGTTTTTGCTACAATAAGTGTATGGGACATTGGAAAAAAAAAGGTTGAATTTCCCCATGGGGATGAATAAAGTATCTATCTATCTATCTATCTATCTATCTATCTATCTATCTATCTATCTATCTATCTATCTATCTATCTATCTATCTATCTATCTATCTATCTATCTATCTATCTATCTATCACAAAGGCAGTTAGCCACTTAAATGATACTGAGAACTTACTCGGTTGTTCAACAATTGAACTGTAGCAAATCGCTTTTGAAAGAATTAATAATTCCCTTCAGCTAATTGAATGCATCGACTTCCTGTGCATGTCCCGGGGGAAACCGGTGTAGTTGGAGGTGTTATTGGACACGCCGCACTTTCAACCCGGCTCCGAATCATCAGCAAAGGCTCGGGAGGTGCGAGCTTCCCGCATCTCGGAACTGTCCCCGGGCTACTGCTTGCAACAGCAGGAAGCCGATCCGTCCACACTCGGGGATTTACTGATCCCTGACCGAGGGAACTGAGGATTCGCTTTGTTTATTCCATCGCAGGCGGGACCAACACTACCTGTCTTCCCTTTATGACATTTCGGTAGGTAGCTGTTGGGAGAGGGCAAAATTATGAGAACTACTCACACTGCAGTTTATAGCGGGGGAGGGGGGACGGCGGGGAGGGGTGTAAAAATGTGATGGTTCCATTATAGAGTCGGTTGTTGATTCCTTTCTATCAGAAGTGTGTGGGTAGGTGGGAGATCAAAAGAAGGTTTAACAGAGAGACATTTGCACCGTGTGAGTTGTCCTGTGACGAAACGTCTGTGATCTTGGCTTTTTTCAATGATTGCGAAAAATGCGACATGATCTACGTTTACAGGGTGATGTACACATTGCAGTTTTTAAAAAAAATAACAATGTACTTGATTGTATCCGTAGTAGTTTGGTAAAATCAGTGGGATATTTGATGAGAAATAAAGAATCCTGCGGCGTCTTGACAGGGACGTCGACAAAATAGTTCCTGTTCTGGGAGGAACTGAAAGCAGTTAAAAACAGTCACCCCAGCTCCATCTCTCTCTCTCTCTCGCTTTCTCTCTCTCTCGCCCCCACCCCTCTCTCCCTCTCCCTCTCCCCGTCTCTCCCCTCTCACTCCCCTCTCTCCCCCTCTCTGTACCCCCTCTCTCTCCCCCACCCGTCTCTCCCCCTCTCTCTGTACCCACTCTGTCCCTACCCCCTCTCTCCCTCCCCTCTCTCTACCCACTCTCTCCCCATCTCCCCCTCTCTCTCCCCCTCTCCCCTCTCTCCCCACCCCACTCCTCCCATCTCTCCCCCTCTCTTCCCCTCTCTCTCTACACTTTCTTTCCCCACTCTCTCTCACCCCTCTTTACCCCTCTCTCCCCTCCCCTCTCCCCATCTCCCCCTCTCTCACTTCTCACTCCTCTCTCTCACCTCACCCCTCTCTCCCTAACCACTCTCTCCCTCTCCCCTCTCTCCCCCTCTCCCTCCCTTTTTCCTCTCCCCTCTCCCTCCCCTTTCTCCACCTCCACCTCCCCCGCTCCCCCTCCCCCTCTCTCTCCCCCTCTCTCTCTCCCCTCTCCCCCACTCCTCCCCTCTTTTCTCCTCTCTCTCCCCCTCTCGCCCTTTCTGTCCCCTCTCTCTCCCCCTCTCTCCCTCCCCCTCTCTCCCACCCTTCCCTCTCTCTCTCCCCCTCTCAGTGGGTCTCTAATGGTTCTAGTTGCGTTACCCCCCGTTGGTGTGTTTCCTTGGTATCACACACTTTACAAATTTCTCAGATGATACTCTTTACCGTGTGATGAAAATCCCTCTAATGCTAAATTAACTGAATGTGTTCTGTCAGCTGGAGGATGCTGATAGGATATTTAATAAAATTCACATGCTGAATTTACTGTGACCGACCTAGTCTGTGATCTCAGCGCCTTAATCCTGCTTCTCACCTGTAACATCACATGTACCCCCAGATCCCTCTGCTCCTCTACACTGCCAAGTATTCTGCCATTTACTTTGATCTCTGCTTTGAAGTTTGCCCTTCCAAAGTGTATCACCTCACACTTCTCCGGGTTGAACTCCATCTGCTACTTTTCAGCCCACTTCTGCATCCTATCAATGTCTCTCTGCAATCCTCAACAATCCTCTACACTATCTACAACACCACCAACCTCTGTGCCGTCTGCAAACCAACCCACCCTTCTTCCCCCATATCCAGGTCGTTAATAAAAAATCACGAAAAGTAGAGGTCCCAGAACAGACCCTTGTGGGACACCACTAGTCACAACCCTCCAATCTGAATGTAATCCCTCCACCACGATCCTCTGCCTTCTGCGGGCAAGCCAATTCTGAATCCACCTGGCCAAACTTCCCTGGATCCCATGCCTTCTGACTTTTGGAATAAGCCTACTGTGTGGAACCTTGTCAAATGCCTTACTAAAATCCATGTAGTTCACATCCACTGCACTACCCTTTTCTATATGCCTGGTCACCTCCTCAAAGAAATGTATCAGGCTTGATAGACAAGATCTGCCCTTCACAAAGCCATGCTGACTGTCCCTGATCAGACCATGATTCTCTGAATGCCCATAGATCCTATATCTAAGAATAATTTCCAACAGCTTTACCACCACAGACGTCAGGCTCACTGGTCTATAATTACCCGGACTACCTATACTAACTTTTTTGAACAAGGGGACAACATTCGCCTCCCTCCAATCCTCCTGTACCATTCCCGTGGACAACGAGGATATAAAGATCCTAGCCAGATGCACAGCAATTTCTTCCCTCGCTTCATGGAGCAGCCTGGGAATATTCCTTCAGGCCCTGGGGTCTTATCCATTCCTAATTTATTTTAACAACTCCAACACCACCTCTCTCCTAATATCAACATGCTCCAGAACATCAACCTCACTCACATTGTTCTCACCGTCATCAAGTTCCCTCTCAGTGGTGAATACCGAAGAGAAGTATTCATTGAGGACATCGCTCACTTCCACAGCCTCCAGGCACGTCTTCCCACATTTATCCCTAATCGGTCCTACCTTCACTCCTGTAATCCTTTTGTTCATCAGATAATTGAAGAATGCCTTGGGGTCTTTTCTTACCCTACTCGCCAAGGCTTTCTCATGCCCCCTTCTTGCTCTTCTCAGCCCCTTCTTAAGCTACTTTCCTGCTACCTTATATTCCTCAATAGACCCATCTGATCCTTGCTTCCGAAACCTCATGTACGCTGCCTTCTTCCACCTGACTAGATTTCCCACCTCACCTCACTTTTCACCCATGGTTCCTTCACACTACAATTCTTTATCTTCCTCACTGGGAAAAAATTATCCCTAACATCCTGCAAGAGATCCCTAAACATCGACCACATGTCCATAGTACATTTCCCTGCAAAAACATCATCCCAGTTCACACCCGCAAGTTCGAGCCTTATAGCCTCATAATTTGCCCTTCCCCAATTAAACATTTTCCTGTCCTCTCTGAGTCTATCCTTTTCCATGATAATTCTAAAGGCCAAGGAGCAATGATCACTGTCCCCAAGATACTCACCCACTGACAGATCTGTGACCTGACCCGGTTTGTTACCTAATACTAGATCTAGTATGGCATTCCCCTTAGTCGGACTGTCAACAGACTGTGACAGGAATCCTTCCTGGACACATTTAACAAACTCTGTCCCATCTAAACCCTTGGAACTAATCAAGTGCCGATCAATGTTAGGGAAGTTAAAGTCACCCATGATAACAACCCTGTTAGTTTTGCACCTCTCAAAAATCTGCCTCCCAATCTGCTCCTTGGTGTTTCTGCTGCTACCAGGGGGCCTATAGAATGCCCCCCAATAGAGTAACTGCTCCCTTCCTGTTCCTGACTTCCACCCATACTGACTGAAAAGAGGATCCTGCTACATTACCCACCCTTTCTATACCTGTAATAGTATCCCTCACCAGTAATGCCACAACTCCACCCCCCCCCCCCAATCCCTTTTAAAGCACTGAATTCCAGGAATATTGAGAATCCATTCCTGCCCTGGTGCCAGCCAAGTGTCTGTAATGGCCCCTACATCATAATTCCATGTATGTGTTCAAGCTCTCAGTTTATCACCTTTGTTCCTGAGGCTTCTTGCATTGAAGTAAAAACACTTTAACTCTTCTACCTTACTACCTTTACACCCTTTATTCTGCTGCTCTTTCCTCAAAGCCTCTCTATATGTTAGATCTGGCTTTACTCCATGCACTTCTTTCACTACTCTATCGCTTGCCATAGAGTCCCATCCCCCTTGCAAATTAGTTTAAACCCTCCCGAAGTAGCAAACCTACCTGCAAGGATATTGCTCCCCCACTAGTTAAGGTACATCCAATCTGTACAGGTCCCACCTTCACCAGAAGAGATCCCAATGATCCAAAAATCTAAAACCCTGCCCCCCGCACCAACTCCTCAGCCACGCATTCAACTGCCATCTCCTCTAATTCTTACCATCACTATCACGTAGCACTGGCATCAATCCTCTTCCCCGTCCCACCCTTCTGCACCACAGGGTCAGACTCAGTGCCAGAGGCCCTGCTACCGTGGCTCACACCTCGTCAGTCATCCCCGCCAACAGTATCAAGGACGGTAAACTTATTATTCAGGGGAATGGCTACAGGGGTGCTCTGCATTACCTGTCTACTCACCATCGCTTTCCTCCCTCGGACTGTCACCCAATGACCTGCTTCCGGCAGCCGAGGTGTGACTACCTCCCTGTAGCTCTCATCTATGACTGCCTCATTCTCCCTTATGAGTCGAAGGTCATCCAGCTGCTGCTCCAGATTCCTCACACGGTCTTCCAGATCGACCAACCGCATGCACTTCTGGCAGATGTGACTCTGCGGGAGAGGGGAGTTCCCCCAAGACTGCTACATCTCACAGGAGATGCACATCACTGTCTCAGGAGGCATTGTAAAGACTAACTGGGAACAAGCTCGTCCTCCGCCTCTTCTCATCGAAGCATCTCGAGTCAAAGCCTCAAAGCTCCACTCCTTCACTGGCCCACTCACTCACTGGCCGCTTTCCCTGTTGCAACCTGTGCTTATTGGACTTCCTGTCGCCTTCCCGGCAGCTAGAATCAGTCTCGCTATTCTCCTCCGATCTCTCTCATACACACGGCGTTTTCCCGTCCAGCACTGACACTGACCGGATGATTGTCTGTTTCGCACCATTCTCTGTAAATCGATACAGTTGTGTGTGACAATCCCAGAGATATTCACACTACTCTGTCTGGAATCAACAGTCATTCCACTGTCAAAGTCACCGAGATCATATTCTTCCCCAATCTGATGTTTGTTCTGAACAACACATGGACCTCTTGACCATTTCTGCAAGTTTTTATGAAAGTGACTGAGCTGGTGCCACGTAATTTGTTGATCAGCATTAACGAGCTGGTGTACAGGTGCACTTCAAAAAATTACCACTGAGTTTATTTCCGAATTAGACAATCCACTCCCCCCATCTCGGGTGTTATCAAGAATGAGATCTGGATCTATTTATTCATTCCCCTGTTTCCCACAACTGGATGGCGCAGACAAGACCGTGAACTGAACATTGTCGTGAAGACAAGGGTGGGTTAATCTTAAGGGAACATAAAATCCGGGAATCTATGCATTCTAACCGCGAAGAACAAATACATTTGAACATGGCACAGTATCACACTTCCCTCTAACAGACGGGATATTGAGGCTGAAAAGAGCAGCTAAAACTATTTTATCGACGACACACAGGCATCATGGAAATGGTAATGAGTAGCACACAAAAACTGAATTCACCTCGTCAGGGGAATTGTACTGTGAAGCGATCAGGCTCAAGTGCTTTACAATTCAGAATTAACGTTGATCACTGAAGACGTAGAAGATGTGCTGTAGATCTGTTGTTTCAGTAGACAAATTGGAGTGGATCCAGGTCACTGTTCAGACAGGAGCTGATATGCTTCAACACCAGACCCTCAAAACACTTCCACTATGGATGTAAGTGCCACTGGGCGATAGTCATTGAGGAATTTAACCACACTCTTCTTGGGTACCGGTATGGTTTAAGTTTCAGTTCGGAGATACAAGGAGTTAGTGACCGCTAGTTTGCAGGAGGAGAGTAACTTGGTGACTGTCGGCAGAAGGAAGCGAAATGAGCAGCCAGGGCAGACTAGCCCCGCGGACGTGCCCCTCAATAATAAGTATACCACTCTCAGTATACACCGAGCGAGAGGGACGACCTACCAGCTGGAAGCACAACCTCTGGGTCTCTGGATCGGAAGAGAACAGAAGTGAAGAGGTCTAAGTGGGTAGAAAAGATTCCATAGTCTGATGAACAGAGATGAGATTCTGGATGTATGTTGCCTCCCAGGTGACAGGGTCAGGGATGTCTCAGATCGGGTCCATGGCATTCTATAGGGGGTGGGTGAGCAGCCAGATGTCTTGGTGTATACTGGCACCAATGACATGGGAAGGAAAAATGAAGGGGTTCCTGGGAGATAATATAGGAAGCTAGATAGAAAGCTGAGGAGCAGTATCTACAGGGTAGTAATCTCTGAATTGCTGGCTGTGCCACGTGCCAGCGAGGACAAGAGTAGAATGATTTGGTAATGGCTGAGGAAATGGTGCAGGAGGCAGAGGTTCAGATATATGGACGATTGGGGTCTCGTCTGGGCAAGGTATGACCTGTACAAAAGGGATGAGTTACACCAGAATCCCAGGGGAACCAATATCCTTGCAGGCAGGTTTTCCAGATCAACTCAGGAAGGCTAATTTTGCAGGGGGATGGGAACTGGAGTTATAATGCTGAGAATGGGGTAGCAGGTTCACAAACAGAGGCAGTGTACAGTGATACTGCTAGAAAGGCGAGGCTGATGTTAGGGCAAAACTTGCAGTCAATGAGACGAGCTGCAACATAAAAGGCAAACAGAATGGGAAATGGAGAGTACAAGACTGACGGTGTTACAGTTGAAGTCGAGCAGTATATGGAATAATAGACTAAGGCAGCAAAGTTACAGATTGGCATGCATGACATAGTGGGCGTCACTGAATTGCGGCTGAAAGAATATTACAGTTGGGAGTTTAACATCCAATGATACACACTGTATCGAAAGGACAGACAGGTCGACAGAAAGGGTGGCGTGACTCTTGGTGAAAATGAAATCAAATCATTAGAAAGATGTGACATAGGGTAGGAATCATTGTGGGTAGAGCTAGGAAACTGCAAGGGTACAAAGACCCTGATGGGGATTATATACAGACCCCCACTCAGTAGTAATGACATGGTCTGAAAATTACAATGGGAGATAGAAAATGTATTTTAAAAGGACAACGTTACGATAGTCATGGGATATTTTAACATGGTAAAATCGGTTTGTTATGGTGTTTTATTACCCCACTTGTCACGATAGTATTTCTAGAGTTTCCACCAGTTCAATATTATCCACAAGATTGCCTGGATTTACGGATGCGTGTTTTTTTTTAAAATTCTGTGTTTTTTTGTGAGCAAACACGGTGTATATCTGGCAGTGATATTTAAAATAAAAAATCCAGTAGTAAATCTCACTGGCAGTTGTTAAAATTATGTCTACACTAAGTGGGCAATTCTTATCTACTTCCCGTACCTAATGATATGCCCACTGAGTGTATGTTCGGCGTTTACCCCGGCTGTACCCCGTCCAAATCCAATGTTCGGTGTTAAGTGACGCTCTTCTGCACCCCGGATTTTGGAGCGCATGACTATTTAAGTTACTGTCGCCTTCCTGTCGGATTTAATCAGTCTGGTCAATCTCCTTGATCTCTCCCATTAACAAGGCGTTTCCACCCTCAGAACTGCTGCTCACTGGATTTTCTTTCATTTTGTTTTCGCACCATTCGCTGTAAACCGAGTGAATCGTGCGTGAAAATCCAAGCAGATGATCAGTTTCTGTAATGCTCATGCTACCCTGTCTGGCACCAGATATCATTCCACGGTCAAGTTCACTTAGACCACATTTATTCCAGATTCGGATGTTTCGCCTGAACAACAACTGAACCCCTTGACCATATCTGCATGTTTTATCCTTTGAGTTGCTGCCACGCGATTAACAGATTCCCATTAATGAGCGGATATACAGTTGTACCTAATAACACGGCCATTTAGTGCATTTACCATTTAGACGGGCCCTCACCTATCTCGAATTTGAATATGGGTGAGATTTGGTGCTGATTTTTGTGATTTCCTGTTTCCAACAACAGGTTGTCGTTGACAAGGCAGTCTGGGGTAACCTGGAGAGAGAGGCTGTCACTGTTCCTTCTGAACTGCGCCGGTGTGCGGCTACGCTGTGATTAAAATGCTCGCGTCACGGAGCTGGTAAGTGCAGCTGGAAAAAAGTTCATGAAATCTGAGTTTTTCTTTGTTGCACTATAATTTATTATATCCTTCTATTAATAAAGACAAAATTATATTTTTTTGTCAGTCCGTTCTAAATATTCATAAATGCGCATTACAAAAAGTAACATATCAGAGATGCAGCACTTTTTTCAGGCCGTGTGAAGAAAAGTATGTGTAGCTCAGGAAGGTCAAATCAAACAGAGCCCTCGAGAATGTGTGTGGGTCCTTAATGAGTAACTTACATCAGTATTTACCAAGGAGAAAGACACGGAGGACAGGGAGATCAGTGCGGAGAGTACTAGTATGCTCAGGCATTTTGAAGTAAAAGAGTAGACAGTGTTGGGTCTCTTAAAGTGCATTAAGGCGTATAAATCTCCAGGCCCTGATGGGATATACCACACGTTACAGAGAGAGCCAAGTGAAGAGATTGCTGGGTCCTTGACCAATATACTTGTGTCCTGCCAACCACAAACAAACTCTGGGAGAACTGGCTAGTACCTCATGTTGATGCATCATTCAAGACATGATCTACGGAATTATCCTGATGAGCATTGAAACTGCCGAAATACAGTCAGCTATGAACCGAATGCTGATAAATGGGACCAGTGTAGAAAGTGAATGGATGGTCAGAACAGGTATGGCCGACCAAAGGCCTGTTTCCGTGCTGTGTGACCCACCACTCCGGACATGCTAAATTAACGATGGTTTCAAAAAAATTGATTTCAAAACTCCACACCCCTTTCCAACCTGAAATAAACCAGGCTGAACTCCTTTGTCACCACTGGGAATATCTGTTTCTGTCAAGGTAACATACAGATTGGACACGTCAGCTGAACAACTGGCAACCGATGAAGTTCCTGTGTCTTCTTCCATTAATGTTGCTTCCTTACAGCAAAACTAACCCTCTCACTGTGTCAGAATCAGTGATTAAATCAGACCCCAAACACTGTGCTTTCATCCCTGCACATTGTAACCTGAAACATCTCACTGAGGGTCTGATGGAGACACAACCCCTGCCCTCAGCACATGTGATCACATCTCCCCTGCTTCTGACATTTCAGATACCCTCAGAATGGTTTTCTGATTCAGTCTGAAGGTTATGGTACATTCAAATCGTTTTCAGACCCGACAAAACATGTCTTCCCACTGCCTCTTCTACCTCTTTCCTCCAGCTCCAGGGAAGCTGAATTTCCATAAGACCATAAGACCTCCTTCCAATCAGGCACCGATTTATCCATGCTAGAATCTTTCCTGTAATACCATGGGCTCGTAGCTTGTGAAACAGCCTCGAATGTGGCACCTTGTCACAGGCCTTTCGAAAATCCCAGTACCCAACATCAACGTATTCACCTCTCTCTAACCCGCCTGTTATTTCTTCAAATAGAAATAGTCGAATGTCCTGCTACTAATTCAATATGCCAGCAACAACCTCCGCCAAATAAGAGACCCCGTGAATTTAATGTTTCGAGTGTTTCCATCACTCACTGATGAAAAACGGTTGATGTCTGTGTAAAGTAAAGGCGATGTCAGGCAAAATCACTCGCAGGAAATGGTCTAAATTTCACATGATGGCGCAGTGATCCTGCGATTTGTTTCCAGTAAGTGAACAATAAACTGAAGGACAAAGGCATCCATACCTTGCTGACGACTTTGACCGGTAGTTATCTCTGGGAGATGGTAATCTCGACACAGCCGCTCCACAATTGCCCATTACCCTAATGTTACAACTGTGGACAGCTGTTAAAGATGGCTTTTAAATTAGCCAACTTAAAATCAGTGCAGGTCCAGTCTACGGGGGCACAGTTAAATCTGGAGAAAGGGAATGTCTGCTGATCAAAAAAGAACATTATTCCAAATACATAATACTCCATCAGAGTGGAGAGCGCCCTTCCTTCTGCTGTCTCTGTGCAATAAACCCACAGCGATCTTTGCCCTGAGCTGTCGCTGGAGTTTATAATCTGACAATAAACTGGTCCCAAGGTGAATAATAAATCCAAGCGATGGCACCAACAAAACGGAACCAGGATGCGGGTTATGATTCCTCTCTGGAGGTGGTAAAATTTCGTGCACTGAAGTATTAATTCTGATTCGGACCACAAGTTAGAAAGACTCATTGAAGCAAGGTGAGTCTTTGTGTGGCTTAACACGAGCGTTGTGGAACAAGGTGTGACGTTACATGCTGAATAGACTGAAGCTCAGGTTTATGAGCGTGTTATCAACTGAACATTGCTCAGGGTGTGTTCACTTACTGTTAGTGACATAAAATTCAGATGATCGGATTCACTGAAACCAGACCCAAGTGTTCTGCATCAGGTAGGAACATAGACTGTATTCGGCAGTGTTATGGAGTTTTAATAAGTCCACTTGTAACGGCAATATTTTTGATGTTTCTACCATATCAAAAAAATGGAGGGTTATGGGGTAGTGTGGGTTTAGTACTTTTTTAAGGATTATATGAGTCGGCACAGCATGGAGGGCTGAAGGTCCTGTACTGTGCTGTGGTGGTGGTGTTCTTTGGTTCTATCAATATTATCATTGAAATCGCGCGGCTTTACGGATCTGGGTGCTCGATTATTCTGTATATGTTGTATTTCATAGGGATGACGAGGTACGTCTGGCAGTGATATTTATATTAACAGATATTGTGGTAATTCCCACTGGCTGGAGATAAAAACAGTAAATTCTACACTCATTGGGTGCTTTACTATGAACGCCCTGTACCTAATAATGTGGCCACGGAGTGCATGTCCGGGGGGCTTCCGCTGCGATTGCCCGTCCGCTCCAACGCTGACCACTGCACTGTATTCGCTGGCATTCGACTAAGACGGGGAGTTAATTGCATTTGCTGTTATTTAGGAGGTGAGGGGATTTTTTCCACTGGTGGTTAGATCCTTTGAGTTGAGCCCTTGCTGGGGACATTGAATATCACGCGGAGTCTAGACAGGAATGCGGAGAACACGTTTGCTACTGTAGGGGGAGCAGAAACAGATGAAGGTAGATGAGGTTATTTTTCTGAGCTGGAACTAGTGTCTCTTTGAAATTCTCCTCCACAAAGGAAAAGAGAAGCAGAGCTTTCTTTCAATGCGTTTAATTCCGCCGAACACAGATTCTGGACAGACAAGGGAGTGAAGTGTTGCAGACGGTCGCAGGGATGTGTCACTGAGATCACAGTCCTGCTATGTCCTGCTGAGAATGGCGGAACAGGACTGACGGGCCGAATGTCCTGTTACTAATTCAACATACCAGCAGCACACTCTGAGAGATCAGAGACAAAGTGAATTTAGTTTTTGGTGTTTCTCCATCGATCTCAGACGTGGAACGGTAGATGTATTTGTAAAATAAGGGCAATTTCTGCCAAATTGGCCAGCGGGATATGGTCATAATTTCATCTGATTCTACGTTGACATGGTAACTTGTTTCCAGTAAATGAGCAATAAACTGAAGGGGAAGGGCGTCCTTATCTCGCTGTCGAATTTGACCGGTTGTTATCTCTGGGAGATGGTAATCTCGGCACAGTTGCTGCACAATCGGCCCATTACTGTAATGGACCAACTGCGGACTTCTGTTAAAAATGGCTCTTTATGAACAGGCTGACCTTCAAGTCAGCTCCAGGCAGCCGGGACACACTTAGGGAATGTCAGTGTTCAAAACGAAAAATGTATATATAAATGACTCCAAATGTCTAATATTTTACAAGAGTTGACAGCGCCCTTCCTTCTGCTGTCTCTGTGCAATAAACCCACAGCGATCTTTGCCCTGAGCTGCAGCTGGAGTTTATAATCCGGCAATAAACTGGTCACAAGGGGAACAGTGAATCAAAGGGACGACACCAACAGAACCGAACCAGGATGTGGGTTATGATTCCTCTCTGGAGCAGATCAAATTTCGCGTACTGAAGTATTAATTCTGATTTGGACCACAAGTTAGAAAGACTCATTAAAGCAAGGTGAGACTTTCTATGGTTTAACACACGCGTTGAGGAAGTATTAATTCTGACTCGGATCACTTGTTAGAAAGACGGGTTCCAGCAAAGTGAGTCTTTGAGTGGTTTAACACAGCATTGTGGAACAGGGTGTGGCGTTACATGCTGAATAGACTGAAGTTCTGGTTTATGAGCGTGTTATCAACTGAACATTGCTCAGGGTGTGTTCACTTATTGTTAGGGACATTAAATTCAGATGCACGAATTCGCTGGAAACAGACTCAGGTGTCCAGCACCAGGTAGGAACAGGAACTGTACTGGGCTGTGTTATGGTGTTTTAATAACCTGACTTGTCAGGGTAATTATTTCTAGTTTTTCTACCGTATCAATACTATCAGTTGCTGTTCCAGGGGAAGCTGAAACAGGTGAAGGTAGATGATGTTATTTTTATGAGTTGGAACTGTTTTCAAAGGAAATGAGAAGCAGAGTTTTTTTTCCTATGTTTTAAATTCTGCAGGGAACAGTTTCTGGACAGAGAAGGGAGTGAGGTGTCCCAGGCGGTCGCACGGATGTGCCTCTGCGATCACAGACCAGCTGTGTTCATTGAGAATGGCGGAACAGGACTGACGGGGCGAATGTCCGGTTACAAATTCCACACCCTATGTGGGCTGGTAGTAGTGTGTGTTTGGATTTCTCTTCCTCAAAGGAAACGAGAAGTAGGGATTATTTTCAGTGAGTTTAATTCCGCAGCGGAGAGATCCTTGACAGACAAGGAAGTGAATTGGTCCAGTCGGTAGCAGGGATGTGTTACTGAGATCTCAGTCCAGCTGTGATCATAGAGAATGACGGAACAGGACTGAGGGGATGAATGTCCTGTTACTAATTACACATACCAGCTGCGCACTCTGACAAATAAGAAACGTAGTGAAATTAAGGTTTTTTTTCCCCATCATTCTCTGGCGAGGAACGATACAAGTAATTGTAAAATAAATGCGATGCTGGTTGCCGTATGTCTGAAGTAAATGGGTTGCCAGGCAAATTCGCCATCGGGATATGATCATAATTTCATATGATTGCTACTGTAAGTATCTGCCTCCACCACCGACTCAAGCAGTGCATTCCACGCACCAAACACTCTCTGAGTACAAACCTTCCTCTAATATTCTCCTTGAACTCCCCTTACCTTAAAGCCATGTCTTCTTGTACTGAACATTGGTGCCCTGGGGAAGAGTCGCTGGCTATCCACTCTAACTATTCCTCTTAATATCTTGTACAACTCTATCATATCTCCACTCATCCTCCTTCTCTCCAAAGAGTGAAGTCCTAGCTCCCTTAATCTCCCTTAATCTGTACTCTGTAAACCAGGCAGCATCCTGGTAAATCTCCTCTGTACCCTTTCCAATGCTTCCACATCCTTCCTATAGTGAGGCGACCAGAAATGGACACAGTACTCCAAGTGTGGCCTAACCAGAGTTTTATAGAGCTGCATCATTACATCGCGACTCTTAAATTCTATCCCTCGACTTATGAAAGTTAACACACCATACGCTTTCTTAACTACCCTATCTATCTGTCAGGCAACTTTCAGGGATCTGTGGACATGTACCCCCAGATCCCTATGCTCCTCCACACTACCAAATATCCTGCCATTTACTTTGTACTCTACCTTGGAGTGTGTCCTTCCAAAGTGTACCATCTCACACTTCTCCGGTTTGAACTCTGAGAAGTGCCACTTCTCAGCCCACTTCTGCATCCTATCAATGTCTCTCTGCGATCTTCGACAATCCTCTACACCAGGGGTGTCAAACTCATTTTAGGTCACGGGCCGGATTGAGCAAAATGCAGCTTCATGCGGGCCAGATCAGTCGGACGCGTGCAAACGCAGCTTTCGTTGCCTCCGTTTTTTCAGCCTGCTCTCATGTGTCTCAGTATCTGCTATAACTCCAAAGTGTTTCACTTTACAAATTCCGTTTCTTATGAAGAAGACTGCGGAGCAAGACTGCCGAATAAACACTAAAAACCCTGAAAACCTGGTACCTGAATAAACTCAGCATTAGCCATATCATACGCCATAGGCGCTTCGATTACTGGGGCCAGCTTTAATAGTAATTAGATATTATCTCGCGGGCCAAAGATAATTCCACTCAATGCCTTGAGTTTGACATATATGCTCTACACTATCTACAACACCACCAATCTTTATGTCGTCTGCAAACTTGCCAACCCACCCTTCTACCCCCTCATCCAGGTCGTTAATAAAAATCACAAAAAGTAGAGGTCCCAGAACAGATCCTTGTGGGACACCACAAGTCACAACCCTCCAATCTGAATGTACTCCCTGCACCACGACTCTCTGCCTTGTGTAGGCAAGCCAATTCTGAACCGACCTGGACAAACTTCCCTGAATCCCATGCCTTCTGACTTTCTGAATAAGCCTACCGTGTAGAACTTTGTCAAATGCCTTACTAAAATCCATGTTTGGAGAAGGAAGGAGGAGGATCCGAACGGAAGTGCGGCGGGAGCCATCTTGAATTTTTCTTATTCTCCTCGGAGTTAAGAGAGGCGGGACTGCGCAGGCGTGTGAAGGCGGGCAGTGAAGCGGGGGAGATTTAAAAAGCACACAGCCTTATGCAGCGGGCAACGTCGTTTTGCGGGCAGCGGAGTGAGGCGGGAGCAGAGAGAAGGCTAAAGGGCTGGGTTCAATGGGCTTAGGTGGAAGCGGGCGCGGCAAGGTAGGTTTAGGTTTCAGTTTTTCCTGTTAATTGAGGAAAGGGGGAATTATGAGTGTGAGGGCAGCTTGTTGTTCTCTGTGTCGGATGTGGGGAGTTCCAGTGTCTCATAGCCTCCCAGACGTCCACTTCTGCGCCAGGTGCGCCGAGCTGCAGCTCCCAAGGGACCGAGTTAGGGAGAGTGAGGAGGTGATAGAGAGGAGTTACAGGCAGGTGGTCACACCGGGAACACGGGAGGCAGACAGGTGGCTCACGGTTAGGAGAGAGAAGGGTAAGAAGCAGGTACTAGTGAATACCCCATGTGATTGTCCCCATTGACAATAAGTTCTCTCTGCTGTTCGAGTACTGCTGGGGGGGGGGGGGGCAACAACAGCTACACCTGTGGCTCAGAAGGGCAGGGAAATGAAATTAGTAATAGGAGACTCGATAGTTACGGGGTCAGATAGGCGATTCTGTGGACGCGATCAAGAGACCCGGATGGTAATTTCCCTCCCTGGTGCCTGGTGCCTATGTTTCTGATCGCGACCAAGATATCCTGCAGTGGGAGGGAGAACAGCCAAAGGTCGTGGTACATATTGGTACCAATGACATAGGTAGGAAAAGGGAAGAGGTCCTGAAAGGAGAATACAGGGAGTTGGGAACGCAGTTGAGAAGAAGGACTGCAAAGGTAGTAATCTCAGGATTACTGCCTGTGCCACGCGACAGTGAGAGGAGGAATGGAATGAGGTGGAGGATAAATGCGTGGCTGAGGGATTGGAGCAGAGGACAGGGATTCAAGTTTCTGTATCATTGGGACCTCTTTTGGGACAGGTGTGACCTGTACAAAAAGGACGGGTTACACATGAATCATAGGGGGACTAATATCCTGGTGGGGAGATTTGCTAAGGCTACTAGGAAGACTTTAAACCAGAATGGTTGGGGGGTGGGGATCAATTTGAAGAGACTAGGGGAAAGGAGGTTAATTCACAAATAGAGAAAGCTAGTAGACAGTGTGTGAGTGAGGATAGGAAGGTGAGCGCTCTGACCGCAGATGTAGGGGAGAAGGAAGAAAAAGATAATGAAGTTGATTGCATTGTTAGGGATAAACAGAGAGGAAGAGGTGGAGAGTTTCTTAAATTGATCTATTTTAATGCTAGGAACATTGTAAGAAAGGTGGATGAGTTTAGAGCATGGATTGATACCTGGAAATATGATGTTGTAACTATTAGTGAAACATGGTTGCAGGAGGGGTGTGATTGGCAACTGAATATTCCTGGATTTCGTTGCTTCAGGTGTGATAGCATCAGAGGGGCAAGAGGAGGAGGTGTTGCATTGCTTGTTAGAGAACACATTACAGCAGTGCTTTGGCAGGATAGATTAGAGGGCTCATCTAGGGAGACTATTTGGATGGAATTGAGGAATGGGAAAATGTGTAGTAACACTTATAGGGGTGTATTATAGACCATCTACTGGGGAGCGAGAATTGGAGGAACAAAGTTGTAAGGAGATAGCAGATATTTGTAGTAAGCACAAGGTTGTGATTGTGGGAGATTTTAATTTTCCACACATAGACTGGGAAGCCCATTCTGTAGAAGGGCTGGATGGTTTGGAGTTTGTAAAATATGTGCAGTATAGTTTTTTGCAGCAATACATAGGGGTACGGACTAGAGAAGGGGTAGTGTTGGATCTCCTGTTAGGGAATGAGATAGGTCAGGTGACGAACGTATGTGTTGGGGAGCACTTTGGGTCCAGTGATCACAATACCATTAGTTTCAATGTAATTATGGAAAGGATAGGACTAGACCCAGGGTTGAGATTTTTGATTGGAGAAAGGCTAACTTTGAGGAGATGCGAAAGAACTTAAAAGGAGTGGATTGGGACAATTTGTTTTTTGGGAAGGATGTAATAGAGAAATGGAGTTCATTTAAAGGTGAAATTTTGAGGGTACAGAATCATTATGTTCCTGTTAGGTTGAAAGGAAAGGTTAAACGTTTGAGAGAGACATGGTTTTCAAGGGATTTTGGAAACTTGGTTAGGTTACCGAGAGATATCTACAATAAATATAGGCAGCATGGAGTAAATGAGGTGCTCGAGGAATATAAAGAATGTAAGAAGAATCTTAAGAAAGAAATTAGAAAAGCTAAAAGAAAATATGAGGTTGCTTTGACAAGTAAGGTGAAAATAAATCCGAATGGTTTCTACAGTTATATTAAAAGCAAAAGGATAGTGAGGGATAAAATTGGTCTCTTAGAGAATCAGAGTGGACAGCTATGTGTGGAGCAGAAAGAGATGGGGGAGATTTTTTACAATTCTTCGGTATTCACTAAGGAGAAGGATATTGAATTGTGTAAGGTAAGGGAAACAAGTAGGGAAGTTATGGAAACTATGACTATTAAAGAGGAGGAATTACTGGCACTCTTAAGGAATATAAAAGTGGATAAATCTCCGAGTCCTGTTCTGGATATTCCCTAGGACCTTGAAAGAGGTTGGTGTAGAAATAGCAGGGGCTCTGACAGAAATATTTCAAATGTCATTAGAAACAGGGATGGTGCTGGAGGATTGGCGTATTGCACATGTGGTTCCATTGTTTGAAAAGAGTTCTAAGAGTGAACCTAGCAATTATAGGCCTGTCAGTTTAACTTCAGTAGTTGGTAAATTAATGGAACGTATTCTTGGAGATGGTATATATAATTATCTGGATAGACAGGGTCTGATTAGGAAGAGTGAACATGGATTTGAGCGTGGAAGGTCATGTTTGACAAATCTTATTGAACTTTTTGAAGGGGTAACGAGGAAATTTGATGAGGGTAAATCAGCGGATGTTCTCTATACGGACTTCAGTAAGGCCTTTGACAAGTTTCCACACGGATGGTTAGTTAGGAAGGTTCAATCGTTAGGTATTAATATTGACGTAGTAAAATGGACTCAACAGTGGCTGGATGAGAGATGCCAGAGAGTAGTGGTGGATAACTGTTTGTCAGGTTGGAGGCCGGTGACTAGTGGTGTGCCTCAGGGGTCTGTACTGGGTCCAATGTTATTTGTCATATACATTAATGATCTGGATGATGGGGTGGTAAATTGGATTAGTAAGTATGCAGATGATACCAATGTAGGTGGCGTTGTGGATAATGAAGTAGGTTTTCGAAGCTTGCAGAGAGATTTAGGCCAGTTAGAAGAGTGGGCTGAACGATGGCAGATGGAGTTTAATGCTGAGAAGTGTGAGGTCTACATTTTGGTAAGAATAATCCAAATAGGTCATACATCATAAAAGGTAGGGCGTTGAAGAATGCAGTAGATAAGAGTGATCTAGGAATAATGATGCAAGGTTCCCTGAAGGTGGAATCTCATGTGGATAGGGTGGTGAAGAAAGCTTTTGGTATGCTGGCCTTTATAAATCAGAGCATTGAGTACAAGAGTTGGGATGTAATGTTAAAATTGTACAAGGCATTGGTAAGGCCGAATTTGGAGTACTGTGTATAGTTCTGGTCACCGAATTATAGGAAAGATATCAACAAAATAGAGAGAGTACAGAGAAGATTTACTGGAATGTTACCTCGGTTTCAGCACCTTAGTTAGAGGGAAAGGCTGAACAAGTTAGGTCTTTATTCTTTGGAGCACAGAAGATTGAGAGGTGACTTGATAGTGGTATTTAAAATAATGACAGGGATAGATCGAGTTGACGTGGATAGGCTTGTTCCATTGAGAGTAGGGGAGATTCAAACAATAGGACATGATTTGTGAGTTTAGGGGCAAATGGTTAAGGGCAGCACGAGGTGCAATTTCTCTACTCAGAGAGTGGTAGCTGTGTGGAATGAGCTTCCAGTAGAAGTGGTAAAGTCAGGTTCGGTATAGTCTTTTAAAGTAAAATTGGATAGGTATATGGACAGGAAAGGAATGGAGGGTTATGGGCAGAGTGTGGGCCACTGGGACTAGGTGAGTGTAAGCGTCGGCACAGACTAGAAGGGCCAAGATAGCCTGCTTCCGTGCTGTAATTTTTATATGGTTATCTGGTTAAATGTAGATTACATCCACTGCACTATTCTCATCTATATGCCTGCTCACCTCCTCAAAGAACTCTATCAGGCTTGTTAGACACGATCTGCCCTCCACAAAGCCATGCTGACTGTCCCGGATCAGACCATGATTCTCTAAATTCCCATACATCCTATCGCTAAGAATCTTTTCCAACAGCTTTCCCACCACATACGTAACGTAAGGCTCACTGGACTATAATTACCCGGACTATCCCTACTACCTTTATAGAACAAGGGGACAATATTTGCCTCTCTCCAATCCTCCGGTACCATTCCCGTGGACAACGAGGACATAACGATCCTAGCCAGAGGATCAACAATCTCTTCCCTCGCCTTGTGGAGTAGCCTGGGGAAGTAGAAGAGGAGCAGCGTCAGGCCCGGGGACTTTTCCTTCCCAATGTATTTTTACCAACTCCAACACCTCCTCTCCCTTAATATCAACATGCTCCAGAACATCAATCTCACTCATATTGTCCTCACCGTCATCAAGTTCCCTCTCACTGGTGAATACCGAAGAGAAGTATTCATTGAGTGCCTCGCTCACTTCCACAGCCTCCAGGCACATCTTCCCACCATTATCTCTAATCGGTCCTACCTTCATTCGTGTCATCCTTTTGTTCACATAATTGAAGAATGCCATGGCGTTTTCCCTTACCCTACTCGCCAAGGCCTTCTCATGACCCCGTCTTGCTCTTCTCAACCTCTTCTTAAGCTCCTTTCTTGCTACCCTATATTCCTCAAAGGACCCATCTGATTCTTGCTTCCCAAACCTCATGTATGCTGCCTTCTTCCACCTGACTAGATTTTCCAAGTCACTTTGTCACCCATGGTTCTTACACCCTACAATTCTTTATCTTCCTCACCGGGACAAATTTATCCCTAACATCCTGCAAGATATCCTTAAATATCGACCACATCTCCATAGTACATTTCCCTGCAAAACCATCATCTCAATTCACACCCGCAAGTTCTAGCCTTATAGCATCATAATTTGACCTTACCCAATTAAAAATTTTCATGTCCTCTCTGATTCTACCCTTTTCCATGATAATGCTAAAGGCCAGGGAGCGGTGATCACTGTCCCCCAGATGCTCACCTGCTGAGAGATGTGTGACCTGACCCGGTTTGTTGCCTAATACCAGATCTAGTATGGCATTTCCCCTAGTCGGACTTTCAACGTACTGTGACAGGAATCCGTCCTGGACAAACTTAACAATTTCTGCCCCATCTAAACCATCTAATCAGGTGCCAATCAATATTAGGGATGTTAAAGTCACCCATGATAACAACCCTGTTAGTTTTGCACCTTTCCAAAATCTGCCTCCCAATCTGCTCCTCGGTATCTCTGCTGCTACCAGGGGGCCTATAGAATACCCCAAAATAGAGTAACTGCTCCCTTCCTGTTCCTGATTTCCACCCATACTGACTCAAAAGAGGATCCTGCTACATTACCCGCCCTTTCTATAACTGTAATAGTATCCCTAACCAGTAATAACACCCCTCCTCCCTTTTAGCCCCTCTCTATCCATTTTAAAGCACTGAAATCCAGGAATATTGAGAATCCATTCCTGCCCTGGTGCCAGCCAAGTCTCTGTAATGACCACTACATCATAATTCCATGTATGTATCCAAGCTCTCAGTTCATCACCTTTGTTCCTGATGTCTCTTGCATTGAAGTATACACACTTTAGCCCTTCTACCTTACTACTTTTACACCCTTTATTCTGCTTCTCTTTCCTCAAAGCCTCTCTATATGTTAGATCTGGCTTTATTCCATGCACTTCTTTCACTGCTCAATCTCCCCGGGTCCCATCCCCCTTGTAAATTCGTTTAAACCCTCCCGAACCATGCTAGAAAACCTACCTGCAAGGATATTGCTCCCCCACGAGTTCAGGTGCAACCCATCAAATATGTACAGGTCCCACCTTCCCCAAAAGAGATCCCAATGATCCAAAAATCTAAAACCCTGCCCCCTACACCAACTCCTCAGTCACGCATTCAACTGCCATCTCCTCCAATTCTTACCATCACTATCACGTGACACTGTCAGCAATCCTGAGAACACCACCCTTGAGGTCCTGTTCTTCAGCCTTCTGTCTAGTTCCCGAAACTCGCACTTCAGGACCTCATCCCTCTTCCTGCCTATGTCGTTGGTACCAACTTGTATCACGACTTCGGGTTACTTTCCCTCTCGTACCAGGATGTCATTCACCCGGTCAGAGACATCCCGGACCCTGGCACCCGGGAGGCAACAAACCATGCGCGTGTCGTTCTCACGTCCAGAAAATCTCCTGTGTGCTCCCCAACTATAGAGTCTCCAATGACGACAGCTCTCCTGTTCTCCGTCCCATCCTTCTGCACCACAGCGTCAGACTCAGTGCCAGAGGCCCTGCTACCGTGGCTCACACCTGGCCGGTCATACCCGCCAACAGTATACAGGACGGTAAACATATTATTCAGGGGAATGGCTAGAGGGGTGCTCTGCACTTCCTGTCTACTCTCTTTCGCTTTCCTTCCTCGGACTGTCACCCAACGACCTGCTTCCGGCAGCCTAGGTGTGACTACCTCCCTGTAGCTCTCATTTATCAATGACTCATTCTCCCTTATGAGTCGAAGGTCATCCAGTTCCTGCTCCAGATTCCTCACACTGTCTTCCAGATCACCCAGCCGCAAGCACTTCTGGCAGATGTGACTTTGCGGGAGAGGGGAGTTCCCCCAAGACTGCCATATCTCACAGGAGAGGCACATCACCGTCTGAGGAGGCATTGAAAAGACTAACTGGGTACAAGCTCGCACTCCGCCTCTTCTCGCTGAAGCCTCCCCAGTCAAAGCCTCAAAGCTCCACTCCTTCACCTGCCCAATCACTCATTGGCCGCTTTTCACAGGCCGCTCCGCTTGAGCTACCCCTCTATTTACTTGTTTCTTTTCAAACTGCTTGGTCACCTGACCTCAATTGCCCAATCAGCTGCTCTCTGCTGAGTCTGAGCTATTCCAATCTTGTTTGTCTAATCAGCAACTGTCTGCTGAGCTATTCAAATCTTGATTGAATTGATTGCACAGTCCAAATGCCAAAACTGCCAGAATCTCTCGAGTCAAAGACTCAAATCTCCACTCCTTCACTAGTCCACTCACTCACTGGCCGCTTTCCACCAGAAGTGCGTACACTCCCTTTAGAATTTCCAAAGAAGCAACCCAGTCTGTCTAATATTTCCTCACCGTTGCATTGGGGGAATCTTTATTTTGTTTTCCATGTGCAGAGGTTGAGTGAAAATCGTGTCTCTGATATTCTCCACACAGATCAATACATTGCAGTGGTACATTGAGGTAAAACAAATCATCCTGGTTACAGAGAAAGTGCAGTGCAGGTAGATATGTGGTGCAAGGTCACATCGATTTAGACTGTGAGGTCAGGAGTCCACTCATCACGCTGTTCGCTTCTAACAGCAGAATGGACACCGTCCTTGAGCCCGGTGGCGTGTTTCTGTTTTATTTTATCTTCGCCCCGATGGTGCATTAGAAGTGAGAATGTCCAGAGTTGTGGGGATCTTTCGTTATGTTGGCTGCTTTACTGAGGCAGTGGGAAGTGTAGACAGACTCCAAGGAGGGGAGGTTGGTTTCTATGATGTACTCAGCTGTGTCCACAGTTCTCCGCTATTTCATTCAGTTAAAGGAAGAGCAGTAGCCGTATGAAGATGTGAGATATCGGGATGGGATACTTCCTGCGGTGCACTGATAAAGTGTGTAGAGTAGAAAAGGGCACATACCAAAGTTCTTATTGTTTGTTCTGGCTTTGTTATCTACTAGTGCGTACCATTATTTCAGGATATGTGTATTGCTGGAGGACCATCAGAGATCGCCTTTGATCAGCCATCTTGTTCAACCTCTGCCCAGCCTGTATCCCATTGCTGCAATGATATATTTCAACAATCTTTCTTTCAAATTTTGTCTTCATTTTGAAGTTTTGTATTGCACCTTTTCCAGGATTGCTTTTTCTCTAGCTAGAGATACAAGAGGTTTAATTGAACACAGCAAGTGGCAGGGTAAAAGCAGCCATTTCCGTTTTAGTTTCATTGTTGCAAAATGGCTGGAGTGTTAATCTTTGTCATAATTGAACTCATAGCATCTGATGTTGAGTTTGTTATTTCCTTTTTCGGTTATTTTCAGTGAGCCATTTCCTCTGTTTCCAGGGTAACGGCCCGTCAGAGCTGCAGCAAGTGTTGCAGTTTTTATCGCTCTGTGGTCACCGCCTCTCAGCGTAGAGTCAGTGGCCTCGGGAGCAAATGTAACAGAGTGATAGTGGGAGGAAAGGATGCTGTGAGCATTGACTGTATGGGATGTACTACACCAGGGTCAGAATGAACTCAGAACTAACAGAGTGGTTGGGGTGGAGTGGCATTTACAGTTTAGGGTGGCAATCAGTTACTATCTGTGCATTAAAATGAAGAGGGAGAAAATACAGTTGCAGGAAATTTAAAGTGAAGAGCAGAAAATACTGGAAACGCTCAGCAGATCGGCAGCATCTTGGACAGTCTCCGTTCTGGAACTGGGTCTTCCACCATTTCTCCGTTCAGAGATGTAGTCTGATGTACTGAGCTCCCAGCATTTCTACTTTATAATTTTACATTTTGTTCCTGCTACACTGCAGGAAACATGGCAGCCAGCTGTGCTGGGCAAGATCCCACACAGCGATGACATAGAGATCAAATGTGTTCGGTTTAGCTGCTGGGGTCAGGCTGAAGTGTATCCGCATCCTCTGTACAGACCGGGGAACCGGCCTGAGCACCGGCCCCGGCAGAGGGTCATTAGATTCCAATTCCACCCTAGTTTGTGAATCGGAAATGGCAGGAACACCACGGCAAATCGCCGGCACCAAAGCGTCTTTGTATGGGTGATTATATTGGGCTGGTGACTCTGAGGTTATGGAACTGGCAGTATACGGGCTTCAGTCCAGGTTGGTAATTCGACAGCTGGGATCGGAATTTCCTCAATCTGCAGTGAAGCTGAAGTCTCGGGCAGTTGGACATTGGTTGTGGGGAAATCACCATCTACACTGTCCAATAGGACATCATATCTGTCAAGTATTTTGGAGATTATTTAAGAGTTAACTAGGGCATTAGGTGAAGTTGGGCAATGATGTTGTTCATCTGAACTTTGGTAAAGTCTGTAACAAGATCCCGCATGGCAGCTGATCAGGAAAGTTCGGTCACGTGGGATTCACCGGGAGCTGGTGAGGTGGATTCACACCGGGCTAGAGAACAAGAAGCAGAAAGAGATGATTGAAGATGGTTTTAGGGAATGAAGGCCTGTGACGAGCGGGATGTGTGTGTCAGTGTCGAGACTTCTGTAATTCACTATTCATGCCTTTGATTTGTACATGAATGTACAAGGCACGATTAGCAAGTTTGAATTCAATTTACTTGAATTTATTTCCTACATCCTTCACAAACATGAGGAGTAAAAATCTTTACGTTACGTCTCGTTCTAAATGTGCAATCACAGTAATTTATAATAATTGAAAATAAATTGAACAGTCCATATAATATAGATAACCTCAAATCAATGTGAGGTAATTAGTCTGAAGTGGAAGAAGCTGTTCCGGAGACTGTTGGTCCTGGATTTTATGCTGCAGTGCCGTTTCTCGGATGGTAGCAGATGGAACAGTTTGTGGTTGGGGTGACTCTGGTCACCAATAATCCTTCGTGTCCTTTTTACACACCTGTCCTTGTAAATGTCCTGAATCGTGGGAAGTTCACTACTACAGATGCGCTGGGCTGTCCGCACCACTCTCTACTGAGTTCTGTGATTGAAGGAGGTACAGTTCCCATACCAGGCAGTGATGCAGTCAGTCAGGATGCTCTCAACTGTGCCCTTATACAAAGTTCTTAGGATTTGGGGGTTGATATCGAACTTTCTCAACCGTCTGAGGTGTTTTTGTGCCTTTTTCAACGCACAGCTGGTGTGAACAGACCACGTGCGATCCTCGGTGATGTTTATGCCGAGGAACTTAAAGCTGTTCACCCTCTCAACCCCAGATCCATTGATGTCAATAGGGGTTAACCCGTCTCCATTCCTCCTGCAGTCCACAACCAGCTCCTTTGTTTTTGCGACATTGAGAGGAAGGTTGTTACTTTGCCACCACTGTGTCAGAGAGATGACCTCTTCCCTGTAGGCCACCTCGTTATTGCTTGAGAGGAGGCCAATCTATGTAGTGTCGTCGACAAACTTAATTAGCAGATTAGAGCTGTGGGTGGCGACATAGTCATGTGCATACAGGGAGACTAAATTCGGGAGACTGGCTTATAAGGCAACAGGTGACAATGAATTTCAAAGACATCTTGGTCAGTTATGGAGATGGGCTGAGTAATGCCAAATGGTTTTCAACTTGGACAAGTGAGCGATGGTGCATTTTCGACAGTGAAACTAGGTGGGACTGGTATAGTGATGGGAGGGCACCAAGTGTTGTGGAACAGAGCGACCTGGGAGTACAAGAGTACAGTCACTGAAAGTGGACGTGCAAGTATAGAGGGTGGAAAAGAAGGATTTAATCATGCTGGCCTTCATCAGTTAAGGCATTGAGTTCTGGATTATGGGCATTATATTGTTGGTGTGGCTACACAGAGTATTCTGTTCAGTTGTGTAGACCCTGCTGTAGGAAACATACTATCAAGTTGGATAGGGTGCAGACGAGATTGCTGAAGATGTTGCCTGGACTAGAGGGCCGAGTCATAGGAAGTGGTTGGTCGAGTTGGATCTTTATTCCAGAGGAGAATGAGGGTGACATTGTAGGAGTTTACGAAATCAAGTGGGAGCATAGATAATGTGGTTGGTCGTGGTATTATCCCCAGGGTTCAAGATTCAAGATTGTTTACAAGTGTAAAGGAGAACAAAATAATTGTTATTCTGGATCCAAAGCAAGTCCTTGTAAATCTCCTCTGTGCTCCCTCAAAAGCAGCCACATCGTTTCCTGTAGTGAGGTGGCCAGAACTGAACACAGTTCTCCCAAGCGGGTTCTAATCAAGGTCTTATATATCTGTAAAATTACCTCACGCTCTTGAACTCAATTCCATGGCTGATAAATGTCAACACACCATATGCTTTTTTAACAACACTGTCAACGTGTACAACAGCTTTGAGTGTTCTATCGACACTAACCCCAAGATCTCACTGATCCTCCAGATTGACAGGAGTATTACCATTAATATTATATTATCTTGAAATTTGACCGAAATGAACCGCTTCACGCTTATCAGTATTGAACTCCATCTGCCGCTTCTCTGCCCAGTTCTGCATCCTATCGATGTTGCACTGTAACATCTGACAACCCTGCAGATGATCCAAAACACTCCCGACTTTTGTGTCTTCAGCAAACTTACTAACTCATCCTTCAACTTCCACATACAGGTCAGTTGTAAAAATCACAAAGAGAAGGGGTCCCAGAACAGACCCAACGGAACACTATCGGTCATCACCATCCATGCAGAATACGAAATATCTACAACCGCCCTTTGCCTTCTGTGGGCATGCCAATTCTGGATCCACAAAGCAAGGTCTCCTTGGATCCCATCCCTCATTATTTTCTGAATGAGCTTTCCATGGGGAACCTTAGCTAACCTCTTACTGAAATCCATATACAGTACTTCCACTGCTCTACCTTCATCAATGTGTTTTGTTACATCCTCAAATAATTCACTCAGGTTCATAAGGCTTGACCTGCCCTCGGCAAAGCCGTGCTGACTATCTCTAAGCAGATTATGTCTCTCCAAATGCTTACTTGTCTATAATTTCCTGAGATATCTACTCCTTTTCTTAAACAAGGGAACAACATTTGCAAACTTCCAATCCTTTGGTACTTCTCCCCACCTCATTGATGATGTGAAGATCATCGTCAGGTGATTAGCAATCTCCTCCCTCGATTCATACAGTAGCATGGGGTATATCTCGTTCAGTCCCGGTGACTTATCTAACTTAAAACCTCTCAAAAGATCCAGCGCATGCTCTTTCTTAAGGTCCATACACTCATGTGTTTCAGTCTGCTGTAAGTCATCCCCACAATTGCCAAGGTCCTTTACACTGGTGAAAACTGAAGCAAAATACTCAGCGTCTCAGAATATTCAAATGATCGGCAGGTTGAGAAACATCTGTTGAGAATGTAGCGGTGAAATGTAACCAAGCTAATTTGCCATTGCTGGCTACCACCCACAGGTTTGTTCTACTGACATGACATGCCCTCAAATCCAATAATGATTGTAACAAATGTCAGTGATAAGTATTCGATCCTTTATTAGCAATCAGTAATCATACAATCTTGAAGCGATGAAACTGATCTGTACCCAAGTTTAAGTTCACCGTATTTGAGTGGATAATAACACAATATATGACATCGGTCAGTCCCCAGCTGGGTAGTGTAGTAGGCCTCCGTTACTCTCGATAGACATGGATTTGCACCTTGGAAAGTTTCCAGGGCGCAAGCCTGGGCAAGGTATTTTTCTTATGGAAGACCGGCAGTTGCCCAAACTACAAGTCTCCCCTCCCCACGCCACCGATGTTGTCCAAAGGAAGTGCATTAGGGCTGTGTACTGCATGGAAAAAAGCACAGATATATAACGGACTCCCTTTGCGTGTACCAACTCCACGGATGCAACTGGTTACCATAGAAACATCATAAATACACAACGCAGGATGCAATGCTGATAGAAAACAGATACATGGCTCCTACACACAGGCTCAGCTCTGATACAGGGTCTTCCACCTGAAATATTAACATACTCTCTGTCTTGTTGAGTAACTCTAGCATCTTATTTTATTTATGTTAATGATTATTCCCAACTTGTTGTTTTGGATGTATGGCATGTCGACATTGTGTTTAACAAGGTGTCATATAACTAACTATCTGATAATAGCCAGGTGATATGCTGAAAGAAATCTTAACTGAGTTTTGGAGCTAATAATGTTCTAAAGTCCTGCCGGAGAAACTATACCGATTCAGGACAAGATGTCACGATGCTATTGGTGATATGGCATTGTTCAGGATGTCAGAGTGTCTCTCTATAGACTCAAATCCTATATTGCCATAGGTGTCAATGCCAGGTGATGATAACCTGAAAGGAGACGGTGAGAATCAGGGGTGACTGAGAAATCTGTATAATCCAGTGACGAGAGGAATAGAAGTCTCATCGTCAGCAGAAATGTTTCAGCACACACTGCTGTAACACTTGTCCATTACTCACTACAGCGCCACCAGTGGTAGGAGGACCAAAGCAGTGGGCGCTGTCTACTCAATCTGCCTCGGCATTCTGAAGACGCAACACTCCTGGTCCAGGACACAAGATTGGTTCCAAAAAGGGAATTGCCTGCAATGCAGAGAGTAGATATCCTGGAGAATCCTGGTCCAGTGTACAATCCATGGAGAGATCGGAAATGGACGTTGTGTGACTGTGGGTGGATGGGCACAGGTGGATCAGGCCATGTCAAGGCTTCAGTGGATCGGCCCAAGATGTTTGGAAGTGTTTGCCTCCGTTTAAAAACAAAACAGTATTCTCCTTTAATTAATGTCTGATCCTCCTTTTGTTGTTTTGTTTTGTTACAGAACAGTAAAAACTGATCACACCTGTCCCCAAAATGGGTCAAGGTTCGAGCAGTGGAGGAGCTCCAGTGACGTCAACATTGAGAAAGGACACGGGTGTGTTGGCGAATTATTTTAATTTATAAATACTCTGCGCATTCTGCGCCTGAGTTTAATGCAATATAGGCAATTCACAAAATATTTGTGAAAACTGAGCAGGGAGATGAGAGAGAGAGAGAGAGTTAACATCTCTGGGGGAAACACAGTCACACGAGGAAGGAGTACAGTTACCGTCTGCTCCTGCTCCTCTAACAGATTGTGATGCACATTAAAGTAGCGAGTTACTCCAGAAGACAAGACATTCTGCAGATGATGACAGTTTTGGGAAACATAAAGACACACAAAATATTGGCAGAACTCAGCAGATCAGGCAGCATCCATGGAGAGGAATAAACAGTCGACATTTCAGATCAGGACAACAAGGAATAGAAAGTAATGTGGAAATATCTGGAATTTCTGTCCCCTCATTTCCAGTCCGTTGAAGGGCCTTGGCCTGAAACGTTGATTGTTTATTCTCCTTCATAGATGCTGCCTGACCTGCTGAGTACCTCCAGCATTTTGTGAGATATTACAAAGATTTGCTGAGGAAGGGGTTGACCAGGCAGGCAGGCAGACAGTAACCCAGAGCAAAGTGGTGGTGATGGGTTACTATATTCTCAGGAATTAGCAGAGTCCTTTCCAAACAGAGAGGTATATTCCCAGGGACAAGAAAAAGCAGCCTTCAACAGATGGAGGTGTACCCCTCCTACACTCCCGTTGCCCCCCAACCTCCAGTCCAAGCTCGTTCCTTCACACTCAACCCCCCATATATATTTCGGTCTGTGTTTGTTGATCATTATGTTCCATAGAGAAAGTTACTGCCCAATATGGGTCAGTAATTTATTTAATTTTCACTATTTTCCTTCACAGGCCTGAGCTCAGTGATCACCGAGCTCCTGGCAAGCTGGAATGATTTCCAGCTGCTGCAGTTGACGGACTTCTACCGGGACAGGCTGGAGCAGGCGATGGAAGGAGGGGTGCACGGAGTGAGCCTGGCATTAACGGCCGAGAATCAGTTCAGTGGAGAGGAACATCGGGTGAGTGGGAGGGAGAATGGGTTTGAATTTTCACACTTCACCGAAATATGGTAGGAATTTTCATTTTGAAAAGACCGTGCAGCGTGACGGCAGAATGTCAGTGAGAACCCGGGCATTATTACTGGATGCCACAGGAGTTCGAGTGTGTTCTGTTCTGGGTGGAGATGATTGCATTACAAACTGTAATTGCAAACAGTGTGGATCAGGGAATGCTGCAATGTTGTAATGTGTAATCAGCGAATAAACCTCCACTGGAAAAGACAAAGCAAAGGCATCCGGTGTCAGCTGGTAATTCGCTGTCATGTTGGACACTGGCGGATTGAGGAGATGAATCACATAATCTTTTCTGCAACTTCTCTGCGACTGTTCAGTCTGCTATATATATATATATATATATATATATATATAAACCTGACTTCCTGACTTCTTTCTTCATCTGTGATCGTTATTTTATTATCTCTGTTCTGCACCGTCAAATCCGATGAGGAATTATTTATGGATTGGGAGCCACAAATTGGGAGCCAATGAAGCGCTCACAGACCAGCCAGAATCTCATTGACTGGTGGACCAGGTTCACGGTGAATGTCCCTCCCTGTGCTCTGCACTCAGAATGTACAGTCCATGTCCAGGCAGGATCAGCACCCGTCCGGGTGACTGCTCAGTGTGATCCCGTTACAGAGCACATCATTTACTTCTCATTCTCTGTGTGAATCTGTCAGTCCCCAATATGTTCACTGTTACTCTTCACAGAAAATCTCTGATCTCGCTGATAAGGGAGAGCGGGCGGACAGTTCTAAACTCCTGCTGAGCCTGGTGATGGAGAAAGGCTCCAGCGCCCGGAGGGTGATGTGGGAAACCTTTGTGAAAATGCGGATTGGTGTCCCAAAGTTGGACAAAATACTGAAAGAAATACAGGAACATGGTGAGATAGTATCAGAGATTAATTTAATTTTGGAATCAAACATTACGCACTTATAATTTGAGGAATTGAAACATGTCCAATTGTTTAAATCTGAACAGGTTGTGTTCCGGTCCATCGACCCGTACAGGAGATTCCCAGGGGGCTGAAAGGTAAGTGAAGAAACTGCTGTTTCCACCGAAGGTTGATTTTGTGTAGGGCCATGTCGTTGTTGAGTCACGGGGATTTGAGCAGGTAAATGTTCCACCGTGACACAGAGTACAGTGAGACACATGGAAACATGATTGCTGGAGGGAGAGTTTTCACAGGACATTATGAGGAAGCACGCAGAGAGTTGGTGAGTTTGCTGAAAGGGATCACTCCTCTTTGGCCAAAGATGTTAATTTTCAAAAGGTAACAAAGGAAATTTTCAAACTGTTCACGTTTCTGTCACCTGTGTTACTGCTTTTCCAGTCCACGTTCAGACAATAAAGCCCTTCCGATTCCCTGCACTAAGGATTTGATAATTCTCGACAATTTCCCTGCAAACTTGTTCTTCACTGTTCTTCATGCTGTTTGCCGAGGTAACAGTCACGGCAGGGACATTACCACATCTATTTCTGAATACAGAACAGACTCTCTCTCTCTGATTATTGAAGAAAATTGTTTCTCCCACTGTCACATTCTCTAAAGTAAACATTTCAACAATCAATGTTTTCCTACACTCCCCGTTTCACCCGAATACGTTGTCTGGAGAGCCCACACACTCCCTGACAGAGTCCTGACACATTGTGAGACCCCTCACAACCCTGGCAGGTTCCTAACACACAGTGAGACCCTCCACACTCATGATAGCTTCCTAACACACAGTGAGACCCCACACACACCGGCAGGGTCCTGACACACTGTGAGACCCCGCACACCATAGAACATAGAACCATACAACACTACAGCACAGTACAGGCCCTTCAGCCCTCCCTATTGTGCTAACCCATATATCCTTTAAAAAAGTATTAAACCCACACTACACCATAACCCTCCATTTTTCTTTCATCCATGTGCCTGTACAAGAGGCTCTTAAATACCCCTAATGTTTTAGCCTCCACCACTGACACTGACACACTGTGAGACCCCACACACATCTGACTGACTCCTGACACACTGTGAAACCCCACACAACCCTGACAGGGTCGTGACAAACAGTGAGATTTCACAAACATCTCAAAGGTTCCAGACAGAGTGTCAGACACTACACAGCCCTGACAGGATCCTGACAATCTGTGAGATCCCACAGACTGACGGGTTACCGATGCACTGTGAGACCCCACACATCCTTACAGGTTCCTGACACACTACGAGACTCTACACACCCCTGACATCGTCCTGACACACTGTGAGACCCCACACACCCCGGACAGGGTCCTGACACACTACGAGACTCTACACACCCCTGACATCGTCCTGTCACACTGTGAGACCCCACACACCCCTGACAGGGTCCTAAAAACACTGTGAGACCCTACACACCCCTGACAGGTTCCTGACACACTACGAGACTCTACACACCCCTGACATCGTCATGACACACAGTGAGACCCCACACAACCCTGACAGGGTCCTGACACACTGTGAGACCCCACACACCCCTGACGGGTTCCTGATACACTGTCAGACATGACACTCCCCTGACAGGGTCTTGATAGACAATGACATCTGACACACACCTGATAGGGTCCTGATACACTGTGAGACCCCATACACCCCTGACAGGGTCCTGATACACTGTGAGACCCCACACACCCCTGACAGGGTCCTGATACGCTGGAATTTAGAAGGATGCGAGGGGATCTGATTGAAATATATAAGATTTTTAAGGGATTGTACATGCTAGAGGCAGGAAACGTGGTCCTGATGTTGGGGGAGTCCAGAGCAAGTGGCCACAGCTACCAATAAGGGGTAGGTCATTTAGAACGGAGTTCAGGAAAAACTTCTTCACCCAGAGAGTTGTGGATCTATGGAATGTTCTGCTTCAGAAGGCAGTGGAGGCCAATTCTCTGGATGCTTTCAAGGAAGAGTTAGATAGAGCTCCTAAAGATTGCGGAGTCAAGGGAAATGGGGAGAAGGCAGGAAAGGGGTACTCATTGAGGAATATGTGCTCAGAACCCACACACACCTGGCATGGTCCTGACAGGATGTGAGGCCCCACACTCCTAACCGGATACTGACACCTGCCGAGACCCCTCACACTCCTAAACAGGTTCCTGACACACTACGAGACTCCACACATTCCTAACAGGGTACTGACACACTGTGATACCCAACACACCTCTGGCGGGGTCCCGATACACTGTGAGATCCCACAAATGCCTGGCAGGGCGCTGACAATCTGTGAGACCCCATACGCCCTGGACAGTGTCCTGACACACTGTGAGACCCAACACAGCTCCATAGGGTCCTGACACACTGTGAGACCACACACACCACTGACAGGGTCCGGACACACTGTGAGACCACACACACCACTGACAGGGTCCGGACACACTGTGAGACCACACACACCACTGACAGGGTCCTGATACACTGTGAGACAGCACACATCTCTGACAGGGTCCTGACACATTGTGAGACCCCACACACCACTGACAGGGTCCAGACACACTGTGAGAACACACACACCACTGACAGGGCCCTGACCCACTGTGAGACACGACACAGCCCTGTAGGGTCCTGATATACTGTGAGACCCCACACATCCTTACGGGATCCTGACACACTACGAGACTCCACACACCCCTGACATCGTCCTGACACACTGTGAGATGCCACGTAACCCTGACAGGTTCCTGATACACAATGACATCCGACACACACCTGATAAGGTCCTGATACACTGGAATTTAGAAGGATGCGAGGGGATCTGATTGGAATATATAAGATGTTTAAGGGATTGGACACGCCAGAGACAGGAAACGTTCCCGATGTTGAGGGAGTCCAGAACAAGAGGCCACAGCTAACAATAAGGGGTAGGCCATTTAGAACAGAGTTGAGGAAAAACTTTTTCATCCAGAGAGTTTGGATCTATGGAATGCTCTGCCTCAGAAGGCAGTGGATACCAATTCTCTGGATGCTTTCAAGAAAGAGTTAAATAGAGCACTTAAGGATAGCGGAGACGAGGGATATGGGAAGAAGGCAGGAACGGGGTACTGATTGTGGCTGATCAGCCATGATCACACTGAATGGCGGTGCTGGCTCAAAAGGCTGAATTGCCTACACCAGCACCGATTGTCTATTATCAATTGACAAACCCTGAGACCCCACACAACCCAGGCAGGGTCTTGACACACTGTGAGACCCCACACACCCCTGACAGGGTCCTGACACACTGTGAGACCCCACACACCACTGCAAGGGTCCTGACACACTGTGAGACCCCACACACACCTGACCGGGTCCTGACACACTGTGAGAGCCCACACACCCCTGACAGGGTCCTGACACACTGTGAGACCCCACACACCTCCGACAGGATGCTGACAGGATGTGAGACCCCACACTCCGAACTGGATACTGACACACACTGAGACCCCTCACACCCCTAAACAGGTTCCTGACACACTACGGGAGCCCACATATTTTTGACAGGTTCCTGACACAATGTGAGACCCCACAAACCCGTGGCAGAGTCCTAACACACTGTTAGACCCAACACAACTTTGGCAGGGTCCTGACATACAATGAGACCCCAAACAACCCAGGCAGGGTCTTGACTCACTGTGAGACCCCACACACCCCTGTCAGGGTGCTGACACACTGAGAGACCCCACAGATGCCCAGCAGGGCGTTGACAATCTGTGAGACCCCATACGACCCTGACAGTGTCCTGAAACTCTGTGAGACCCCACACACCCCGGACAGGGTCCTGACACACTGTGAGACCCCACAGAACTTTGGCAGGGTCCTGACACACTGTGACACACCACAAACCCCTGACAGGGTCCTGACACACTGTGAGACCCCACACACCCCTGACAGGGTCCTGACATACTGGGAGACCCCACAGAACTTTGGCAGGGTCTTGACACAATGTGAGACCCCACAGAACTTTGGCAGGGTCCTGACACACTGTGAGACCCCACACACCGCTGACAGGGTCCTGACACACTGTGAGACCCCACAGAACTTTGGTAGGGTCCTGACACACTGTGAGACCCCACAGAACTTTGGTAGGGTCCTGACACACTGTGACATCCCACACACCCCTGACATGGTCCCAATACACTGGGAGACCCCAAACACACCCGACAGGTTCCCGACACACCGTGAGACCCCAAACACCACTGCCAGGGTCCCGACACACTGTGAGAAACCACAGATTCCTGGCAGGGTCCTGACACACTGTGACTCCCCACACACCCCTAACATGGTTCCGACACACTTTGAGACCCCACACACCACTGCAAGGGTCCCGACACACTGTGAGACACCACAGATTCCTGGCAGGGTCCTGACACACTGTGACTCCCCACACACCCCTAACATGGTTCCGACACACTTTGAGACCCCACACACCACTGCAAGGGTCCCGACACACTGTGAGACACCAGATAACCCTGACCAGTTCTTGATACACCATGAGATCCCACACCCACCTGATAGGGTCCTGATACACTGGAATTTAGAAGAATGTGAGGTGATCTGATTGAAACATATAAGATTTTTAAGGGATTAGACGCACTAGATACAGGACACATGTTCCCGAGTCCAGAACCAGAGGCCACAGTTTAACAATAAGGGGTAGGCCATTTAGAACGGAGTTCAGGAAAAACTTTTTCACCCAGAGAGTTGTGGATCTGTGGAATGCTCTGCTTCAGAAGGCAGTGGAGACCAATTCTCTGGATGCTTTCAAGAAAGAGTTAGATAGAGCTCTGAAAGATTGCGGAGTCAAGGGATAAGGCAGGAACGGGGTACTGATTGTGGATGATCAGCCATGATCACATTGAATGGCGGTGCTGGCTCAAAAGGCTGAATTGCCTACACCTGCACCTACTGTCTATTATCAATTGACAAACCATGAGATCCCATACACGCCTGGTAGGATCCTGACAAACTGTGAGACACCACACACACCTGGAACGGTCCTGGCAGGATGTGAGACCCCTCACACTCCTAAACAGGTTCCTGACACACTACAAGACTCCACACATTTCTGACAGGGTCCTGACACTCTGTGGGACCACATATGCCCCTGACAGGATACTCACACACTGTTAGACCCCACACAAACCTGGCAGGGTCCTGACACACTGTGAGACCCCATACGCCCTTGACAGTGTCCTGATACACTGTGGGACCCCATATGCCCCTGACAGGATACGGACACACTGTTAGACCCCACACAAACCTGGCAGGCTCCTGACACACTGTGAGACCCCACACACACCTGACAGGGTCCTGACACACTGTGCCCTCCCCATACATCCATGGAAGAGGCCGGACACAGTGCATAACCCCACACGCCCCTGACAGGTTTCGAACACACTTTGAGATTCCACGCACCCCACCCACCCACCCACAGTGCTGATCAGCAAAGCTGCTTCTTTGTATTTTGATTCAGTGATGGTGAGAGGGGAGGGGGAGCTGTGATTCCCCGACCTGTTCCTCTGACAGAATGCCCACCACCCTCTTCTCTATCTCCATACGCCACATCAACACTAGGGATTAAAAGATTCTTCCCCAGGAGCAATGATATCTGTGGCAGTAGTGAGATGTTGTCCAGTATGGGACAGTCGGAGGTCAGTAAACTACCAGGGAAATACTCACCTTCACAGCACAGTTAATGTGGAAATGTGATGATCGGGTGTTTACCTAGACCATGTCTCTCTGTCCAGTCAGCGGTCTGTTAATTGAATTTACTTTACTGTACGAACGTCCATTGACAAATCCAATTAATGCAATAGCTCTGAGCTAACTCCTGTGTGCTTAAATACTGAGTTCTGAGATGAGGCATCTAACAGTTTGTCCACTGTCTGTTCCCATGGAAGATGTTCAACAGAAACACAAGGAGACTCTGCGGGCACAAACTGAAACACTGAGAGTGAACACGATCCTGATGAGGGAGAAGGTGAAGGTTTTTCAGCTGGTTGATCGATACGCTGAGCTCACGGTCATTTCTACTGTTCGAGATCGGAGACTGGTGGAACATGAGCTGCTGGCAAGAGGCAGAGACCACGAGGAGTGGAGAGAAAAACATCTCCGCAGAGAGCTGGAAAAAATCCGGACTGATCAGTTGTTCCAGAAAAGCTTTTCCCGGAGTGAATCCAAATCTAGGAATTCAGCAGCAGTGGCCGGGGTCCCGGGGATCGGGAAAACAACAATGGTACAAAAGATTGTTTATGACTGGGCCACGGGGAAAATATACCAACAGTTCCAGTTTGTCTTCAGTTTCAAATTCCGCGATTTAAACTCCATTAACTGTAGAATAAACCTGAAGGAACTGATTCTGGATCAGTATCCATACTTTGGGAATATCCTGAGAGAGGTCTGGAAGAACCCAGAGGGATTGCTGTTTATATTCGATGGTTTGGATGAATTCAATGACAAAATTGATTTTGCTGACAGTCGGGGAGACACAGAACCTCAGTACACATGCACAGATCCTGAATTCAAGTGCAAGGTGTCTGACATTGTGTACAGTTTAATCCAGCACAAGCTGCTCCCAGGGTGTTCAGTGCTGGTGACCACCCGTCCCACTGCATTACATTTATTGGAAAAGGCTGAGATCAGTACCGAAGCTGAAATCCTGGGATTTTCTGGTGAGGAACGGAAGGAATATTTCATCAGGTATTTTGAAGATCAGACAGTGGCGGAAGCTGTTTTCAAACACGTGAAGGAGAACGAGATCCTGTACACCATGAGCTACAACCCCTCCTACTGCTGGATCCTCGCTCTGGCACTGGCCCCCTTCTTCACACAAAGAGTCAGGGACCCACAGCAAGTTCCCAAGACCATCACGCAACTGTACTCCTATTATATTTACAACATCCTGAAAAACCACGGCCGTGAGATTGAGAACCCCCGTGATGTGTTACTCAGGGTTGGTCAGATGGCCTTCAGAGGAGTGTCCGATAGGAAGATTGTGTTTACAGATCGAGATTTGATCAACTACAATCTGCAGCCTTGTAAGTTCCTGTCCGGGTTCCTGATGGAGCTTTTGGAAAGAGAGGATTTTGCCCGGAGCGTAGTGTACACATTCCCACATCTCACCATCCAAGAGTTTGTAGCTGCTGTCGCACAATTCCTGAATCCACATCCTGGTGATATCCTGATATTGCTCACTGAAGCCGACAACACGACAGATGGGCGGTTTGAAGTACTTCTCCGTTTTGTTGCTGGTCTCTCCAACCCAATGACAGCTCGGGGCCTGGAGGAGTTTCTGGGTCCATTTCCTCATGAAACAACCTGCCGGGTGATTGACTGGGTGAAGGAGGAGGTTAAACACCAGAGTGGAAACACAGGGAGTGAAGCTGGTAAAAGGAGCCTCCTGAACACATTGCACTACCTGTTTGAGTCTCAGAATCGTGGACTGGCTCAGGCCGCACTGGGATCTGAGGAAACACTTTCATTAAGTTACATCACACTGACCCCGATTGACTGCGCGATCCTGTCTCATGTCATCGGACTCTGTGATACAATAAAACACCTCAACCTGGTGAACTGCCACATTCAGTGTGAAGGAATCCAGCGGCTGGGACCAGGGCTGCACAAGTGCCAGGAGTTGAGGTAACTTGATTTATCTCTCACTCTGAACTGTGAAACAGTTCCATTCTGTTGTTTCAATGTAAAGGGATTTGGGTTAAACTGTAATAAATCAGATTGTGACGAATTGTGACAAATGCCCAGGGGATCGGTCAGTAATTCCCCAAGGACGGGAGGGTTCTGTGGTTCCTTGTGAAGGAATTTTGGAGACTTCATCAGATCAGTGAACAACGGCCATTGGTTTAATGGTAGTAAATCACAGGAATGGCCGTGTTTCTCGCTGCCTGTGACACGTCCATTGACAATGTTCCTTCTCACTATTACTGACACCCAGACCGACACTGACTGCAGCAGGTGGGTCAGAGCTTCACACCCCCTTCCCGGTGAGGGACAAGAGACCGTCAGCTGACTGTCCCAGTGAGAAGGAAAGAAATACCATTGTGAGATTGTCCTCTCCTGCCCTTCCCCGTGTGTGACTATCACCATCAGTCCACCTGTGTGACTGTGCTCATTACCAGATACCCAGACCACGTGGGCGCATCTCCTCTCCCGATTGTGGGCCTCAGTTCAGACACACCCCTCCTGTACAATCTATTTCCGGATCATCTCATCTTGTGGGATTATCTTTTCCCATCGGTATACTGCTGTGGGACTTCTCATCCCCATTCCCCTTCCTCCTGTGGGATCACTCATCATGATCTCCTTCCTTCTGAGGGATTTCTCTTCCCCAACCCCTTCCTATTGCAGATTCTGTCTTTCTATCCCTTTTCCTCAGGTGGGGTCTCTTCCACCGTCTCCCTAGGACACTTTCACAAATCTTCCTCACTGTGGGACTTTCTCCCATCCTTCATCCCTGCCCCTCCCGATCCTCTCACATCAGGAACACTTTTCTAACCATCGGGGAATGGGACAGAATATGTGGAGTTTACAGGGTCACACCGACAGACGAAATTACTGACATTCGGTGCATCCCCTGGAGCTGGGCAGTGAGGGACATTGTCAGTGATGGGAACCTCGATGAGTGATTTACTGAAGGGTTTAATGTTTCCTGAAATATCCGAGTGAGAGAAATTCCCTCAGACCCACGGTTTGAAACACTTTCTTCATCAATCTGTTTGTTTGTGTTTAGACTTGGGATGAATGACCTGGGAGATTCAGGAGTGAAACTGGTGTCTGCGGCTCTGACGAACCCGGAGTGTAAAATACAGAAACTGGGGTAAGTACCAGACTGTAGGAGATTGTGTTTACAGTCACTGCGTGTCTGACACTGAACATTAATGTGATCAGTAATTGTGTTACTGATAAACACTGGGGATTTGTAACGTCTCCTGTCTCTCTGTGTCCTTCAACCTCACTCTCTCTCATCTCCAGGCTGGGGGATGTCAGTCTCACAGATTCTGCTGCCGGGGATCTCGTCTCCGCTCTCAGTACAAATCCATCACTGACGGAGCTGGACCTGAGAGCAAACTCGCTGACAGACCGATCTGTCCCCGCTCTCCGCCGCCTTATACTGACCCACCCGAGTCTGAAGTGGATCCGGTGAGAGTTTGTGTTAATGTTCAATGTGATAAAATATCAGCGGATCCGAGGGTTTTCTGGTGATATTTGTCTGTGAGTGTTGTTGAAACATGAACCCCGGTCCCCTGTTACTGACACTGTTGTGTAATCTGTTTATTTCATCTTTATTCTCCCATCTGTTTCAGGCTGTGGAGGAATCGGTTCAGTGAGACCGGGAAGAAGGAACTGGGATCTCTGCAGGAACCCAGGCCCGGACTGAGAGTGACCCTGTGAACATCTGAATGTGTGAACATCCCCGCCCACGGGATGGGGACATTTGGCCGATTCCCCGCCCTCCCCTTTAACTCCCGCCCTTACCTTTAATGGCCGCGCGCCGGGGGTGATTCCCAACTGTTTTAACGAAACCGGCCTCGCGCACTGCGTCGCTCGGAGCGGTCCCGCAGTGACGTGTTTCCGCCTGTTGTCCGGCGGGGCAGCTTCCGCCGGATGTGCGTGTACGAGACTCCCACATGACACCTCGGGGAATTACCCAGACAGGAAGAGCCCGGGGTCCAGGGCTCAGTCGGGATACCGGTATCCCCGGGTGGGATTATCCCGGGAGAGAATCCTTTTGCTTCCTTTGCTGAGGACAGCCTGGCCGATATAATGATGTTAAATTGACAAATCCCTCGGCAGTGACCCTGGATCTGCAGCGATCCCGGACACGACCCTGAAGTGTGATTTTATAATCATCGGTTCCCCGATGCAGAGTGACGGTGAGAAACGGGACTGATTATTCAACCGGTCACTCGTTGTCGCCGGTCAGTTAATTGTGTGTGACTGTGAGTGAGTCGGGAGCAGCTTATTTATTCCCGCACGTCAGCAGCTCACACATTGTTTAATTTACATTTGTCAAGATGAAATCAATAAACCGCTGTAACTTCCTGTCCTGGTGCCGGACTCGAGTTTTATTTGAGGTTTCTGCTGCCCCCGCACCCTGTGCACTGCAACAGTGGGTCGGAGCTCCTCACACTGACACAGCAGCGTCTCAGCTCCAGGCTGAGGGAGGTCGGACTGGCAGACTCTGGGTGTCCAGGATCTCATCTCTACCCAACCCCCTTTCTGGCTAACTAACGCGCTCCTGCTCCCCGCAGACAGATAAAATCGACGTGAGTCAACTGAGGTCCCAAGTACGATGGGGGATGGAAAACCGACGTCAGACAGAGAGTGAATCTCCCTGCACATTGTCCCGTCACATACACACCCGGGGTCAGACAGAGTGAAGCTCCATCCACAACGTCCCATCACACACTCCCGTTGTCAGACACAGAGAAAGAAACTCCCTACGCACGCCCCCAACACACACTCCCGGGGTCAGACATAAAGTGAATTTCCCTCCACAAAGTCCCATCACACACATCCCGGTCAGACACAGAGAGAATCTCCCTCCACACCGTCCCATCACACACAGCCTGGATCAGACACAGAGCGAATCTCCCTCCACACCGTCCCATCACGCACTCTCGGGGTGAGACACAGAGTGAATCTCCCTCCACACTGTCACATCACACACTCCCAGAGTAAGACACAGAGTGAATTTCCCTCCACTCGGTCCCATCACACACTCCCGGGGTCAGACACAGAGTGAATCTCCCTCCACACCGTCCCATCACACACTCCCGGGGTCAGACACAAAGTGAATCTCCCTCTACACCGTCCCATCACACACTCCCTGGATCACACACAGAGTGAATTTCCCTCCACACCGTCCCATCACACACACCCGGGGTCAGACACAGAGTGAATCTCCCTCCACACTGTCAAATCACACACTCCCGGGGTCAGACACAGAGTGAATCTCCTCCACACCGTCCCATCACACACTCCCGGGGTCAGACATAAAGTGAATCTCCCTCCACACCGTCCCTTCACACACTCCCTGGATCAGACACAGAGTGAATTTCCCTCCACACCGTCCCATCACACACACCCGGGTCAGACACAGAGTTAATCTCCCTCCACACCGTCCCATCACACACACCCGGGTCAGACACAGAGTGAATCTCCCTCCACACCGTCCCAGCACACACTCCCGGGGTCAGACACAGAGTGAATCTCCCTCCACACCGTTCAATCACACACTCCCGGGGTCAGACACAGAGTGAATTTCCCTCCACACCGTTCCATCACACACTCCCGGGGTCAGACACAGAGTGAATCTCCCTCCACACTGTCACATCATACACTCCCGGGGTCAGACACAAAGTGAATTTCCCTCCACACGGTCCCAACACACACTCCCGGGGTCAGACACAGAGTGAATCTCCCTCCGGACCATCCCATCACACACTCCCGGGGTGAGACACAGAGTGAATCTCCCTCCACACCGTCCCATCACACACTCCCTGGATCAGACACAGAGTGAATCTCCCTCCACACTGTCACATCACACACTCCCGGGGTCAGACACAGAGTGAATTTCCCTCCACACGGTCCCATCACTCACTCCCGGGGTCAGACACAGATTGAATCTCTCTCCACACGGTCACATCACACACTCCCGGGGTCAGACACAGAGTGAATCACCCTCCACACCGTCCCATCACACACTCCCGGGGTCAGACACAGAGTGAATCTCCCTCCACACTGTCACATCACACACTCTCCCGGGGTCAGACACAGAGTGAATCTCCCTCCACACCGTCCCATCGCACACTCCCTGGATCAGACACAGAGTGAATTTCCCTCAACACCGTCCCATCACACACTCCCTGGATCAGACACAGAGCGAATTTCCCTCCGCACCGTCCCAGCACACACTCCCGGGGTCAGACACAGAGTGAATTTCCCTCCACACCGTACCATCACACACTCCCGGGGTCAGACACAGAGTGAATCTCCCTCCACACTGTCACATCATACACTCCCGGGGTCAGACACAAAGTGAATTTCCCTCCACACGGTCCCAACACACACTCCCGGGGTCAGACACAGAGTGAATCTCCCTCCGGACCATCCCATCACACACTCCCGGGGTGAGACACAGAGTGAATCTCCCTCCACACTGTCACATCACACACTCCCGGGGTCAGACACAGAGTGAATTTCCCTCCACACGGTCCCATCACTCACTCCCGGGGTCAGACACAGAGTGAATCTCTCTCCACACGGTCACATCACACACTCCCGGGGTCAGACACAGAGTGAATCACCCTCCACACCGTCCCATCACTCACTCCCGGGGTCAGACACAGAGTGAATCTCTCTCCACACGGTCACATCACACATTCCCGGGGTCAGACACAGAGTGAATCACCCTCCACACCGTCCCATCACACACTCCCTGGATCAGACACAGAGCGAATTTCCCTCCACACCGTCCCAGCACACACTCCCGGGGTCAGACACAGAGTGAATTTCCCTCCACACCGTTCCATCACACACTCCCGGGGTCAGACACAGAGTGAATTTCCCTCCACACCGTTCCATCACACACTCCCGGGGTCAGACACAGAGTGAATCTCCCGCCACACTGTCACATCATACACTCCCGGGGTCAGACACAAAGTGAATTTCCCTCCACACGGTCCCAACACACACTCCCGGGGTCAGACACAGAGTGAATCTCCCTCCGGACCATCCCATCACACACTCCCGGGGTGAGACACAGAGTGAATCTCCCTCCACACCGTCCCATCACACACTCCCTGGATCAGACACAGAGTGAATCTCCCTCCACACTGTCACATCACACACTCCCGGGGTCAGACACAGAGTGAATTTCCCTCCACACGGTCCCATCACTCACTCCCGGGGTCAGACACAGAGTGAATCTCTCTCCACACGGTCACATCACACACTCCCGGGGTCAGACACAGAGTGAATCACCCTCCACACCGTCCCATCACACACTCCCGGGGTCAGACACAGAGTGAATCTCCCTCCACACTGTCACATCACACACTCTCCCGGGGTCAGACACAGAGTGAATCTCCCTCCACACCGTCCCATCGCACACTCCCTGGATCAGACACAGAGTGAATTTCCCTCAACACCGTCCCATCACACACTCCCTGGATCAGACACAGAGCGAATTTCCCTCCACACCGTCCCAGCACACACTCCCGGGGTCAGAAACAGAGTGAATCTCCCTCCACAGTGTCACATCACACACTCTCCCGGGGTCAGAGACAGAGTGAATCTCCCTCCACACTGTCACATCACACACTCCCGGGGTCAGACACAGAGTGAATTTCCCTCCGCACCGTCCCATCACACACTCCCTGGATCAGACACAGAGTGAATTTCCCTCCACACCGTCCCATCACACACTCCCGGGGTCAGACACAGAGTGAATCTCCCTCCACACTGTCACATCACACACTCTCCCGGGGTCAGTCCCAGCGTGAATCTCCCTCCACACTGTCACATCACACACTCCCGGGGTCAGAGACAGAGTGAATTTCACTCCACACGGTCCCATCACACACTCCCGGGGTCAGACACAGAGTGAATCTCCCTCCGCACCGTCCCATCGCACACTCCCGGGGTCAGACACAAAGTGAATCTCCCTCCACACCGTCCCATCGCACACTCCCGGGGTCAGACCCAGAGTGAATCTCCCTCCGCACGGTCCCATCACACACATCCGGGGTCAGTCACAGAGTGAATCTCCCTCCACACCGTCGCGTCACACACTCCCGGGGTCAGACACAGAGTGAATCTCCTTCCACACTGTCACATCACACACTCTCCCGGGGTCAGACACAGAGTGAATCTCCCTCCACACTGTCACATCACACTCTCTCCCGGGGTCAGACACAGAGTGAATCTCCCTCCACACTGTCACATCACACTCTCCCGGGGTCAGACACAGAGTGAATTTCCCTCCACACGGTCCCATCACACACTCCCTGGGTCAGACACAGAGTGAATCTCCCTCCACACCGTCCCATCACACACTCCCTGGGTCAGACACAGTGAATCTCCCTCCACACCGTCCCATCACACACTCCCGGTGTCAGACACAGAGTGAATCTCCCTCCACACCGTCCCGTCACACACTTGCAATGCCAAACACACAGTGAAGCTCCGTCTGCACCATTCCATCACTCAATTAATTCCACCCTGCAAAATCTCATTTCAGGGAAGCAGGCACCATCAATTTGTGGGAGACTCCCGGAACTCCCGGGTGAGGTGGGATGTCTGCAATAGGGCAGCTCCTTAGCGGCCAGACAGCTAGTTTAAGTAACGTTAGCTATGCTAATGAACGAATGACACCCGTTAAACTCACCTCAACAGTGATTTAACCCCCCATGGGCAATAGAAAACACAATGTTGCAAACAGTGCAGCTAGCAACACTGTCATTATTCCTGACCCCTATTAGGCAGGGGAACACTTTAGTGTAGTCTGGGGTGAAGTACTTTTTGTATTTTCTTTTTTCTTTGAATACTCTGCCATGGAGCTCCCTCTCCCCCTCCCCGTCCCCCTCATCGATTTCCGGGATATCGTATATAATTTGCGGGCTTCAGGGAGCCGCTATCAATATGTGGGAGACTCCCGGAACTTCCGGGAGAGGTGGGATGTCCGACGCTTCACTTGAAATGGCCGCTGGGGAGGGAGTGACGGCTTTGGTAGAAGTGAGCACAAGAGAGGGAGGGACGCGCTGATTTAAAATGGGCGAATCCTTGGTTAATGTGGCCGCCAGGGATGGAGTGAGACACCGACTTACAATGGCCACTGTCGCACTCAGAATCTACGGCGAAGGAACATACGGTGCCCATGGATACAATCCCGGGATCGAGTGTGTTATTGATTGTAATAACAGCATTTCAATTTGTGTTTTATATCGTCTTGGGTATTGTATATATGTTTTAATTCTAATAATGTTGTCATTTAATAAGCTAATATATATATCTCAGATATTCACACATACACATATACATGAGGGTTTTGGGGAGGGAGGGTGAGGGGTTTGGGAGGAAGAGGAGTGACGGGACGAGGAGTTGACTGATGAGACAGTGAGCGTGGCGAAGTCACTGACTCAATAGGGGACGGAAAGTGGAGGGGCGGAAGTTCCTGTCACAAACTGGTGGCCGACATGGAGAAGATAAAGACGGGGTGAGGAGGAGTGAAACGACAGGAAGGGAGCGGGAGTGATGGGACGGGTAGGGAGGGGAACTGATGGGACGCGAGGGAGTGGTCTGATTGGACAGGATGGGAGGTGTGGGGGAGTGACGTTTTCAATAGTGGAGGATGAATGGATGGTGACTTCGCAAATAAGATGAGCTGCAAAAAAGTGGGGCGTGGGAAGGAGAAAGGGGGAGCGGGGGTCGGGGACGCGGTCAGGGCTGATAGGTCGGGGAGTTCATTGTCTCAACGAGGGAGAGGGGAGCGACTCACTCAACGGACAGGGGAGAAGGGATTGGGTGGGGCAGCGAAATTTCCCATCAGAAAGTTTTCACCACCCAGGATGTGGTGGATGGCGCGAGAAAGGGCAAGGGGTCAGAGAGGGGAGGGTGTCAGGAGTGACGGGGTGAGTAGGGGAGTGACACTGGGTAACAGAGAGAGAGAGAGAGAGAAAGAGGGCGATGAAGAGAGGTGAAGATTGGCATCGCAAAATGGCAGCCAACCAGCATACGATGCAGAGCGTCGAGATGGCGGGGAGAGGAGAGCGAGGGGGAGGGGGGAAAGGGGTTTGCGAGTGATGGGATGGGAAGGAGGGTGACAAGATGGTGAGTGTGAGGAAGTGACACTTCGTGGTGGAGGAAGTGGGAAGGAGGGTCTCACACTGTCACAAAATGGCTGTCGGCAGAAGGATAAATGGAGAGTCGGGAGATCCGGCACCGAGGGAAAGGAAAGGACGGATGAGGAGTTGAGATTGAATAAACAGGGAGGGAAGTGAGTGGAAGGTGAGGAAAAGAGTGTGTCCCATTCTACGATGGTGGGAGAGCGGTTGTCAATTGTAACCATCACAAAATGGCCGCCAGCCAGGGTGAGATGGGCGGTGATAGAGGGGAGAGCGAGGGGACAGAGATCGGAATGTTTCAGGAGTGATGGGAGCCGAGGGTGGGAGAGGGCAACTCGTAACAGGGGAGCTGGAAGTGGGGGTGGGGTTCCCACGGGGAGAAATGTGGCTAGCATCGTTACCCTCCGTCTCCAAAATCCCGCCTTGATTTTTCTTTCGGGTCGAGCATCAGGTCGCATGGCCCGAATCCCTCAGGCTGTCCCGTGGAGTGGGGCCTGTCAAAGGCAGCAGTGGGTGCCGGCTTTCCGGAGAAGATAGAGGCGAGGTCTGGCGGTGCGGGCTGGTTGGCGTGGATCACCACCATTTTCTGTAGGGTTGGGGAGAGGGAGGGGTCAGATTGAGGAGGGGAGGGAAGAAAGAGGTGAGCAGAGGAGATGAGTCCCACTACCCACTCCTTCACCCTCTCTCTCCCTCAGTCCCCTCCTACCCTCCCTGTCCCCTCTTCTCTCTCCATCTCTTTCCCCCACCACTCTCTCCCCACCCTATCCTCCTCTCTCCACCCCTCTCCCTATCCTCTCTTTATTCTTTTTCTACCCCATCTCTCTGAACTGTCTAGTCTATCAGCAATAACAGGAACGATTCTCTAATTCCCTATAAAGTAGGAAATTATAAGTATTATCTCGGATGAATTCCCGCGTGGAAAAGACAGTGATGTGCGAGTTTGCATTTGAACAATCGTTGTCAGACGAAAAATACAGATATTGGCAGTAAATTATTCCTTTTTCAGGGTAGCAGGCAATCGCATGTGTGGTACCGCACTGAATGGAACCCATCTGTCATGATAAACACTGTATCGATTATGTCGATTAGGTCGGGACCGGGCGTTTTATTCTTTTCTGTCGTTCCCGGCGAGGTGAAATTGGGCGATGTGAGAATTATGAGGACGGGTTTTATTGTTCCCGGAGAGGTGAAATTGGGTGATGTGAGAATTATGAGGACGGGTTTTATTGTTCCCGGCGAGGTGAAATTGGGTGATGTGAGAATTATGAGGACGGGTTTTATTGTTTCTGGCGAGGTGAAATTGGGTGATGTGAGAATTATGAGGACGGGTTTTATTGTTCCCGGAGAGGTGAAATTGGGTGATGTGAGAATTATGAGGACGGGTTATATTGTTCCCGGCGAGGTGAAATGGGGCGATGTGGGGAATTATGAGGACGGGTTTTATTGTTCCCGGCGAGGTGAAATTGGGCGATGTGGGGAATTATGAAGACGGGTTTTATTGTTCCCGGCGAGGTGAAATTGGGCGATGTGAGAATAATGAGGACAGGTTTTATTTTTACTGGCGCTCCTGGCGATGTGAATTTAGGCGATGTTGGGAATTATGAAGACAAAATATTTTTTTTTCTGGCATTCCCGGCGATGTGAAATTGGGCGAAGTGCAGAATTATGAGGACGCCGGGATCATCCAGTGCAATTTAGTGAATCTCGATGTGTGCGAAAATCCATGGCAATTAAAAAAAAATAACGTGGATAAATGTACTGTATGGGGAAAATTAAAAACGAAGTGCTACCAAAATAGCGATTTGCATAACATATTCGAAATTTCTCGTGCGCCAATTCTCAGGTCGCCTGGAACACTGTTCACTGTTCACGTGTAAATAGGGCAACCAGTTAGATTCAGAGATGGTCAGTTGATATTCTCAGCAAGTAACATTTATCCCCCTGTCAGAGTCATGTTTACCGATTCCAACTCCGTTTCGACATTATGAGAAAAAAAATGTTGTATCGCGTGCAACCTCTGCTCCTTGCTTAAGAAATACCTACTCGCAATAGAGGAATGTTCACCATCTTGGCTTCTGACGTGGCTGTACTGTGACGGGGATTGGATTACGTGGACTGGACGCTCTGTCACGAAGCTGCCTCATTCTAACAATGACCTGTGCATTCATTCGCACTGAGCAAGATGAATGATTGGCAAATATTGCAGATAATCTTTATCTGAGATTACATGGTCGGCACCACATTGTGGGCCGAAGGGCCTGTAATGCGCTGTAGATTTCTGTGATTCTATGATTGACAGTCTGGGTGCATTGAATATGTATCCTGTACCGTGCAGTCGAGGCCTATGAGGCAAAATTTCAGAAGAATGAATACACTGTTCACGACGGATATCAGATGAAATACTTCAACGCTCGTGATTGGTGAATCATTGGAATCCGATAGCAGTGAATCTGAGGTTAACAGTAACTCAACCTTACCCTTGATGGGTAGTGGAGGGCGATTAAGTTGGTGTATTGCGAATCATAATGTTTATGTCATTCGTTTCTCTTTCTCCAGCGAATTTAGTGGCGATTGTCTTTCTGTCCCGGGGAAAGTGCGGCCTCTCCTTCTGCACCACGCGGTACCTGGTGACCATGGCAGCGGTGGATCTACCGGTCATTATCACTGAGGTCGTTTTGTATCAACTCAATTATCATTATTTTCCCGGTTGTTTCCTGAACGTCCCCTCTGTGTGCACTGTTCCCCGTGTCCTGTCCCGCGTTGCCGTGAACTGTTCCGTCTGGTTCACCGTCACTTTCACCTTCGATCGGTTTGTTGCCATTTGCTGTCAGAAACTGAAAACAAAGTACTGCACGGGGAGAACGGCGGCCGTGGTTCTAGCGCCATCTAGCGGTCTGTTCTGTCTGAAAAACGGCCCACTCTACTTCACTTACAGAGAGATCATTAACAATGTACCACGGTTCTGTTATCCGAAGCAAAGTTACTTCACTGAACCGGCGTGGGTGGCGAATGACTGGTTTGACATCGTTTTGACTCCGTTCCTCCCATTCGGCGTAATTCTGCTGCTCAACGCTCTGACAGTCAGGCACATATTAGTGGCCAGTCGGGTCCGTAGGGGGCTGAGGGGTAAGAGCAAGGGGGGAAACAGCAGTGACCCGGAGATGGAGAGTCGGAAGAGGGTCTGTGGTTTTGCTCCTCACCCTCGCCGGCAGCTTCATCCTCCTGTGGATGACGAAAGTTGCAGAATTTATCTACTATCACATCACCGGGATAGGAACACAGGGGAATGACTCGGAAATTATTTCCGTCTATGCCGGATATTTGCTGAGGAATTTCAGCTGCTCCACGAACACATTCATTTACGCCGCCACTCAGTCCAGATTCCGAGAGCAGGTGAAAAGCGCGGTGAAATATCCGTTCATTTCAGTACTCCGGTTCATTAACAGAGCAACCCCCTAACGAAGCACAAACCTGCTCACAGTCAGACTCGTGACGCTGTATATCCATCTCCCATCGGTGACGGAATTCTCATTCCCAGGTCAATGTGTCGGGTGAATGATATCATCCTGCAATCTCCGGGTATGAGCAGTAATGCCACCCCTCCTCCCCTCCCCGCCCATCCCCTTTAAAGCACTGAAAACCAGGAATATTGAGAATCCATTCCAGCCCTGGTGCCAGCCAAGTCTCTGTAATGGCCCCTACATCATAATTCCATGTATGTATCCAAGCTCTCAGTTCATCACATTTGTTCCTGATGCTTCTTGCATTGAAGTACACACACTTTAGCACTTCTACCTTACCACCTTTATCCCCTTTATTCTGCTTCTCTTTCCTCAAAGCCTCTCTATATGTTAGATCTGGCTTTACTCCATACACTTCTTCCACTGCTCTATCGCTCCGGGTCCCGTCCCCCTTACAAATTATTTTAGAGATGTTTATTTTTTTCTGTAAGAATGCAGCATTATTTGAAGATATGTAAACTGCATCAATTGTCAGTTGTGAGCAGAAGTGACCAAGCTCGAGGTTACCTTGACAGAAACAGATATTCGCAGTGGTGACAAAGGGGTGCACTCTGGTTTATTTCAGGCTGGAGAGGGGTGTGGAGTTTTGAAACCAATGACTTTCAGCGCCACCATTGTTAATTGAGCACATCCGGAGTGGTGAATCACTCACCGCTGGTCATACCTTTTCTGACCGTCCACTCACTGTCTAGACTCGTCCCATTTATCAGCATTCGGCAGTTTCAATGCTCATCCACTGCGTTAATGCTGTGAAGGGACCTGCCTCTACGACCACCTTGGGCAGAATAATCCAGAGTTTAACTACATTTGAATGAAAATCTCTTCTATGCACTACTTTATCTTTCATCGATCCCGTTATAGTTACTATTCTAAAGACCTGTTGAGTATATGCCCGCAGGACAATAGATAGATAGATAGATAGATAGATAGATAGATAGATAGATAGATAGATAGATAGATAGATAGATAGATAGATAGATAGATAGACAGATAGATAGATAGATAGATAGATAGATAGATACTTTATTCATCCCCATGGGGAAATTCAACATTTTTTCCAATGTCCCATACACTTGTTGTAGCAAAACTAATTACATACAATACTTAACTCAGTAAAAATATGATATGCATCTAAATCACTCTCTCAAAAAGCATTAATAATAGCTTTTGAAAAGTTCTTAAGTAGTTTACTTAAACACATTAAATACAATCAACCCCGGCACTTTAACATATCTTACTCCTGGCAGTTGAATTGTAAAGCCTAATAGCATTGGGGAGTATTGACCTCTTCATCCTGTCTGAGGAGCATTGCATCGATAGCAAGCTGTCGCTGAAACTGCTTCTCTGTCTCTGGATGGTGCTATGTAGAGGATGTTCAGGGTTTTCCATAATTGACCGTAACCTACTCAGCGCCCTTCGCTCAGCTACCGATGTTATACTCTCCAGTAATTTGCCCACGACAGAGCCCGCCTTCCTTACCAGCTTATTAAGTCGTGAGGCGTCCTTCTTCTTAATGCTGCCTCCCCAACACGCCACCACAAAGAAGAGGGCGCTCTCCACAACTGACCTATAGAACATCTTCAGCATCTCACTACAGACATTGAATGACGCCAACATTCTAAGGAAGTACAGTCGACTCTGTGCCTTCCTGCACAAGGCATCTGTGTTGGCAATAAATCTCGGTGTGTCATACATGTACTCTAATAATAAAATTTACTTTGACTATTGCTACTTGTCATGTAGATCAATACTTTGCTTGAGAATGTACAGGGTACAGTCAGCAAGTTTGCAGCAAGTGAGATCGGACATTTTTTTAAAGGCTGTAAGTATAAACATTCCCCTTTGTTTCTCTTTCTGCATTCGGCCTCCCTTCCCCTTACTACCTTCCCTGTCCTCCCTCATTGTACTCATTGGTTAAGTTTGAAAGGTCATAGATTTTAGGGGAATTTGAAGGGGAACTTCACTCAGGGGTTGGTGGGGTGTGGACTGAGCTGCCCACGGTAGTGCTAGATGCCAGTCTGATATAGGCGCTAAAGAGCCGAGGCAGCAGAAACCAAATAAAAGTTCAGACGCGAGGAAATCTGCAGATGCTGGAAATTCAAGCAACACGCACAAAATGCTGGTGGAATGCAGCAGGCCAGGCAGCATCTATAAGGAGAAGCACTGTCGACATTTCGGGCCGAGACCCTTCGTCAGGACTAACTGAAAGGAAAAATACTGAGATTTGAAAGTAGTGGGGGGAGAGGGAAATATGAAATGATAGGAGAAGACGGGAGGGGGTGGGATGAAGCTGAGAGCCGGAAAGGTGATTGGCAAAAGTGATACAGAGCTAGAGAAGGGAAAGGATCATGGGACGGGAGGCCGAGGGAGAAAGAAAGAAAGAAAGGGGGAGGGGAGCACCAGAGGGAGATGGAGAACAGGCAGAGTGATAGGCAGAGAGAGAGACAAAAAAAAAACACAAACAACTAAATATGTCAGGGATGTGGTAAGAAGGGGAGGAGGGGCATTTACGGAAGTTAGACTAGATGGGCCGAAGGGCCTATTTCAGTGCCGGTGTGCTCTGTGTGCCTAATAATATTCTGATTTCCTGCCAGCAGTCACACACCCCTCCTGCTGCGCTCCACCCTCCCGATTCCCATCCTCCTTTGACCCCGACAGATGTACAAAGACTCAAGAGGTATTGCAGATGCTGGAAATCTAGAGCGATGCACACAATGGTATGTGCATCTCTACACACAGCAGACGCTTCGGGCCGAGATCCTTCATCGGGACTGGACACGCAGCGGGAAAGACTGGAGATGACGAGTTACAAACTCGCTTTCCTCTCAAAGTTGACAACTCCGTACGGTGTGAGGGTCTCTGACACTCTAGATACATATATGTGGCTATGACGTTTGCATAGTACTGTATACTTGGGGTAAATAGAGAACTGATTTGTCTTCATGCTTGGCTGTAGGCTGTAGGTGCGGAATAGACAGCGTTCGCCTTAAGGAAGATCAATGTATAGAATCACTAAA